>NC_142769.1:4259857-4422214 GCF_988280905.1 Pimephales promelas | reverse complement strand
CTCTCCATGAGGGCCTCGTGCTCAGCCAGTTCCTCTTGCAGTTTGATGACCTCCTCGCATCTCCTCGCATATTCCTCAAACTGGGCGAGAGCTTCTTCCGGGCTGGTTTTGCCCCCCTCGCCAACTTTATCAGGGTTGGCGTCCACTAAATACGTATCCTGGACATAGTTGATCCCGTGCGTCTTCATTCTATCAAAATGAACTTTGGCCTCGTACCTGTCGATTTCCCTGTCGAGCTCTTTTATCCTCTGAATCTGCTGGCGGATGGTGTGATCTTGAGATATGACCAGGTGCACAAGGGTCTCCATCTTCTCCATGCATGATTCGTCCTTAGATGCAGCCTGGGCTCTTTTCTTATTGATCTTATCCAATTTTCTGAACGCTTTCCTGACTATCCGTCTTTGTTTCTCTTGTGACAGAGCCATGGTCACCCTGGCGGTCCCCTTGTAAACACACGGGCTCTCCTTGCTGAGAACGACGCGCGCCTCCGCGCTCCGCGGCCCGTTGCTCGGGAGAGACGCCTCGTTCTTCACAAGCACAAACCGCACGTTTTCTTGTTCCTCTCCCCACGCGCTCCACAGCCGCAGGATCTTGGTTTTGTTGGGTAAAATCCGCTCGACCCCTCTCCATTTCTCCACGACGCAGTAGGACTGAGGAGAGCCCGAGAGAGACACGCGCGTCTCCAGGTTCTGCTCCTCCAGTAACACCCGGATCACATCTGCGCAGGTCGTGCGCTTCGACAAGCCGGACACGAGCTTCTCTTCGCGACAAACCCACACTGATATTTTACTCTCCTCTGCCTCCATCTGATAACTGTCCCAGCAAAGTTTCCTGCTGCAGGAAATTATTCAGATGAAGTGAAAACTATTATGGTTAATCCGCACTGTTGAAATGATAAAGTTGTAATGTTGTTGATTGAAAGAGTTGCTGATGCTCGTCCTCGTGTGTGTCTCTCGGTCTCGGGGAGTGAATGAGAGCTGACGGGACAGCGCTGCTGCGAGTGCACTGCACTGATCACATGACCTCTCTCTTGCCTCGATAGTGCCCTTAAAAGATAGCCTACCTGTTGTGTGCACTTCAGAGATGTCCCTGCAAAAGGAAGGGGAAGTTATTTTGATTTAATATTACGAGGGTACATGAAATATATATATATATATTTTTAAAAAACAACAATGCACACTACGCCTATTGTAAAATAAGAATGGTTCATTTTGATTTCATGGTGATAAATAATTAGTAATACATTTGCTCACAGTGTTAATGGAATTGTTTATTAAAGCAATCCATTATTAACTGATACAATTTTTGATTTTAGTAAGTAAATGTTGAAATTAAGATTAAATATTGGAATAGCTATACCCTTCAGAGCATTTTCATTGTTAGTTCATGTTTACTTATGTTATCAAATAGAACCTTATTATAGTAAAGTGCCACACATTTATTGTGTAAGCAGTAGTGGATAATGGAGGTTTACACTAACAAATTCTGTATTTAGCTGGTCATGTGATTTCAATATGTCCCCTTAGGGCACCTCACTAAATCAGCCATCACTGAGGGAGTCATCTCATGTGAGTGGACATGATTTAAAGTACTATTCACCTTTAACATGAGTACATCTTTAACCTGCCATTTCCGAAACAATAAAAACAAGCAGCCTCTCCCAACCCACAGTAAACTGATCCATTTCATAAAGGCCTGTTCAACATGCCCGAAACAGATCTTGTGATGAGATGGAGCGTTTGTCTGCAAAGTTATTAGTTGCATTTTTTTTTTAAACTTGAAGGCCAAAGTTTGGTGTATTTGCTTCTTCAAGCTTTGAGTACTTGAAATGTTCTTCTTTCAGAGTATTGCTTTAAGGAATTGAGAAAAGAAATTGTACATCACAACACCAACAACCATTTATCCTGTCGTATGCAGTGATTATAAGTCTGCAAATTTATAAACTACATGTAAACCATGCAGTGAGTTTATATGCTCTTATTTAATTTGTTGTTAAAAAAAAATCGAATTTCAGGGTCAAACTTGATCCAACTGAGATTAAAGGGCCATAATCCTTGTAATAAAAAGCTAATTGAATGATCATTGTATGGTTTTAAACTTCATTAATCTCGTCATATCCACAAAAACAAACACATATGCAATAACGCCACACCTTAGCTCTCCCTGTTAACGAAATTGTATATTTAATGTTTAAACCTTTTAAATGTCTATAAGCAATAAATAGCTAATAAAAGTAATTTAGGTTTAACTGCTTCCTGAGAACGATCCTGCAGCGACACCTGCTGTTTACTCTCCTTATTGCAAACTTCACAATTCATCTGTAAAAAAAAACAAAAGGTACAAAAGCTGTCACTGGGGCTGTACCTTTTCAAAAGGTACACTTTTGTAACCAAAGGCTGAATATTGGTACCTTATTAGTACATATTAGCACCTAAAATTGACATATTAGCACCTGAAATGTACATGTTAGCACCGGAAATGTACATAGCCCAAAATATTAGCACATAAAATGTACATATTAGGACCTAAAATGGACATATTAGTTCCTGAAATCGACATATTACCACCTAAAATGTACATATTAGCGCCTAAAATGGACATATTTAACACTTAAAATGTACATAGGCTATTAGCACATAAAATGTACATATTAGCACCTAAATGTACATATTAACACCTAAAATGTACTTATTATTACCTAAAATGTATATTAGCACCTGAAATGTACATATTAGTGCCTAAAATTGACATATTAACACCTAAAATGTACATATTAGCACCTAAAATGTACATATTAGCACCTGAAATTTACATAGGCCTATTAGCACCTAAAATGCACTTATTAGCACGTGAAATGTACATATTATCACCTAAAATGGACAAAAGTGTACCTTTTGAAAAGGTACAAACCCAGTGACAGCTTTTGTACCTTTTTTTCTGAGAGCAGTGTTCACTGCTATTACTTTAGCTACATGTACGAGAGGGAAATCAGAAATACAGTAGTACTAATGTCTACTGCATTTATATATGCATTAAAATAAAACAAATTAATTATGCAAATTAAAATCAAAGGCTAAGGGCTACCACTAATGTTAAAGACATGCACTAAACGTGCAGATTTTCATAAATAATAATAACCCAAATATACAAAATACACTGGATAGTGGGCACACACAAACACGGTTGGCTCAATCAAAAATGAAAATTCTGTCATAACTTGCCTGTACAGTTGATGGACCCCGTAAAATTAAGTCAATGGGGTTGGGAAGTCAAAACATTCTTCAATATGTATTTTTCTGTGTTCAGCGGAAGAAAGAAACTCGAACAGGGTTGTTAAATAATTACAGAATTTTCATTTCTGGGTGAACCATCCCTTTAAGTTTGTTTTCAAAGATTGACGACAGGTGGCGCTGCAGACTAGCAGATCATTCCAGTGTACACTACAATCCATCCTCGCGAGAACATCAATTACAATGACAACTTTTTTTTAACTCACCACGTGATTCCAAAACTGTATGGATTTCTTCTGTGGAACATAAAACGATATTCCTGGAAACTCTCCACAGGAGAAAACAACATTAGGGTGAGTAAATAATGACAGAACTTTCATTGTTGGATGAGCTTTCCATTTAAACGAAAAGAGGGAAAGATAACATGATCAGATAAGCTGTGTTTTAATTATTTATTTTATTCAATATTGTATACATACAAAGTATTCTAGAAAGCTACAAAATATCTACCACTTTATCAAGGCGGCATCAAAATGTTACGGAGCAAAGACAAGACCATATGCGATAAAGAACACACACATAATACGTTTTTTTCTTTTCTCTCTCAGCCTTGCTCCAACGTTTTTTTTCCACCCCCATCATCAGGGATATTAAAAGATATCACACCTTTGTACCAAGAAAAGCCAGAATATATAATTTTATACAAAGCACCTTTTTACAAAAAAAATCTCTGCACACAAACCCAATATCTTTTTATGATACTATCTGAACTAGAGAAAAGTTCACTTTAAAGCCAACATCTTAAATGGTAATGAACATAGGAGGTACCAGTACCTACACACAGACAAAATACAAACATAGATCAAAAAACATAAGCTAAACTGCTGTCATACTGTAGTCCGGATTCTGCTCAAATCCTTACTTAGCATTGTCCATTACTAGCAAAATAATGTCCGTTTAACATTCATCATATTAAAGGCATTAGTTCTCAAATCTCTAGAGAAGTAAAGGGGACTGTTAAGGAGGAACTGACGTAGCAGATGCACCAGCAGTAACGGTATCACCACCCGAACGGGCTCTGAATATACTGACGTCATCACAAAACATGTAGAACAATACAGGAAGATCTCTATATGAAACGTGAACAAGAAGGCGAAGGTAAGGCAAACACAAAACAATCAACATCGTTTGCCTTTTTGATATTGAGCGTACTTAACTCCACAGTTTACTTTAAGCGGTACAACATACACAGCTGTAAATCTAACTTGGTCGTTCACTCTTTGAGGGTTTCATCCACTTAAATGAACAACATGAATAAATTATGCAGTGGAGATGATACGGTTTGGTGAAGCCAAGAACTTTGCGGATAATATCCTCAACTATCTTTAAGGTCTGAGGAGAAAAACACCTTTACGTCACTTAATATAGTGTTTGCTATATTCACGAAAGAAAAAGAAGACATTAAAATGGCTTAAAAAAAAAGGAAACACCATTTAGCATTCATAATCTCCATGGTGCTGTGAGGTTTTCACTTTTATAATTTGATTATGCACTAAAAAGACACTAAAGATAAGTCTCACAAAGAAGGGAACCGAAGTTCTTGAAAGAAGAGAGAAAAAAACAAACAAAAAAACATGACAGTTTGCCACATCCACCAAATCAAATGCTGATAGAAATTTGTTATTAATAATTATTACATAACTTTTCAGAACATCTCCACTCACTAGCCCATGTTGATTTTTCTATAAAATTTTATGAAGGCAATGTGGTGAATATTTTACCTACATCCACTTTTTTTTTTTTTGGTTTTTGATCATCTTAACAACGCAAAATAACATCTGTCTTTTCTAAGCTGGAAAAATCGGAACCAAAGGCACTTTCATGCTACAGTGCAGGAAATAAAGAGGAGCTCAGTGCGTCTCCAACTTTTTGGTCTTTTCGGATAAGAAAGGCAAGATACTTTACGTACAGTATGTCTAAATATGTCTTCTATGTGTCTCTGAGAGTGAAAGGTCAACCAAATGGCCAGTGCTTTTTATTTTATAAAGATAACACGTAGGATCTTATGGTGCGGTCACATTTACGAAATTTTGCGGAAACAAAATTTGGTGGAGAATGCGGGCATCTTTACAGTAATGTAACCTCTGATAAACCAACAATAGTCCATTGACTATTGTCAATAACGTAATGTCCCTTAAAAAAGCAGCTTTCTGTTGGTCAGTGCGACGAAAATGAATTTTTCGCAAAATTTGCACGTGGAAAATTTGCCATAACGCAAATAGTGCGGATTTCTATTGAAATGACTGGATTTCGCCAACAAATTAAATGTGACCGCGCCTTTAGGCCGTGTGTCCACCAAAGCGTTTTTAGCCAGCTGAAAACGCTAGACGCTCTGCCGAAGACGCCATGCTTTGGGCGCTCGAGAGCGTTTTGGCAGCGCAGCGTTTTTTACCATTGAGACGTTTCGTTGCTATGATACAGACTATCCGCAGCACAGTTTACTAGTAACTCATTTCGCAGATAATTTGTTTCATACTAAAAATGTATTTTTCATCCATTAAGTTCGGTTAGCTCTGCTGGTTGATGTCGTTATACAGAAAGAATGTTGCGACAGTTGGTCGGTGTGGTTTAGTCCCGCCCCTCCTCCACTGTGATTGGACGGCTGGGTAAAAAGTGACAGTGATGAGCGCTGCGTTTTATCCAAAGTTTAACATTTTTCAACTCCCGGCGACCAGTAAAAACGCTCGGGGCTTCAGCGTGAAAAAAACGCCAAGCACCTCGTTACGCTCATGGCGTTTAAAAAACGCGGCGCTCCCATTGAAAACAATTGAAAACATACACAATGCGCGTGGAAAAAAACGCTTCGGTGGACACACGGCCTTAGTGTTACTTTTTCCCGAAAAGCGACTGCGCTCATCTGCGTTGACTTCATACACTAAGGCACTGTGCTGTATATTGTTACACTTTGGCAGGTTTGTACTGTACAATTCCTACAACATGTGACAATAACAAGAAAGTCTTCCAGCTTAGGAAAGAGGTCACAGCTTTAGTGGCATCTTTTGGAGTTCACACAACCATTATTAAGGCTTGCAGTCGTAGAAATCGATTAGGCCACAGAGACATGGGCTGTGCGGGAATGTCGAAGGCAGCGAAGAACTCTGGGACTGAATCTTACAGAAGATGACGGAGTGCTCCATGACGTACAGCATGTTCAGGGATGGGCTTTGTGAAGTGTGGCTTCCCCAGCGGGTCCGACGAGTGCGTCCAAGTGCTCGGGTCAAGTTAATGCAGTGCGTTTTGTTTCTAGAGTTATCTTTTATACAAGCGTGTTGGCAGGAGGCGTTTAGCTGTCCAGTCAACAGGGTTGATTCTCTGCATTTTCTTATTGCAGGTGGTGACACGTAAAAACACACACACAGGTTGGTATAAACTTCTCGTATCACAGTGCAGTAATTCCTCAACGAAAATGAAAAAGTAGCATGTACAAAGTAACTCTTTTCAAGGGCTGGGCTTCTGAATTCCCTGAATTCTCGGAATGTTCGGAATGAGGGAACTTTTGTTTTCCGATGGCCACAAGAATGTTTTTTTTTTTTTTTTTTTTTTTTTAACACCTACAGTAGTTTTCTTTTCAATAAATCAATGTTACAGAATGAAATTTCTCAAATACTTTTTCTTTGGGAAAAATACCTGCGGGAATGTACTGTATATACATCTGTACACCTACATCCCACTCACACACACACACACATTTATGGCTGCACCCATATGCTTTCAGATCTTTTGAGTACATGATTTAAAAAAAAAAAAAAAAATCGAAATGAGGTTGTTTTCAACCTATCTCAACCCACCCCTTAAGTCGAACAATATCGTATGTCACTTTATATGTATATTCTACGAATGAATCTTGATCCGGCATTCTTTGACATTCTTTCCTGTATTAAAAAACTTAATACAACTGTACCGCCATTCACAGCTGCAGTTAAACGTCAAACACATATTAATAAAGAAATATATATATATATATATAATTAGAAGCATCACCCACATGTGAGTGAAAATCATCTTGAGTTAGTGTTGAGCTAGAGGCACTGCCACTGTACTGAGGTCGAGAGTCTGTGTGAAAGAGCTGCTTCATTCCTTCACTAGTCTGTAGATGTGATGCTGGGCTCCGTGCTCGCTGTTTGACACTTCGAACACACAGGCCATGCACAGCAGGGTCTCCTGTGTGTCTCTGTTTGTTACCACCTGAAACAGAGAGACAGAGACGTTGCATTACTGCACAGCAGAGATGTATAGTAACGAAGTAGAACTACTTAAGTACTAAAATGCTGTATCTGTACTCTACTAGAGTATTGTTTTTTTCTCATACTTCTACTTTTACTTCAGTAAATATTTTCGATTAATTAAATACTTTTACTTCGATATTTTTTTTAATGTTCTGCTAGTTACTCATTACAATTATAAAAATTTTACGAATCATTCGTTGCAAGTTGGCTTTCATGCTGTCTAAATCACACACCAGTTTTATAGGGTAATTGTATTGATTGACACAAACATTGACAACTAATGCAGGGGTTTTTCGTCGGCCGCCAAAGCAAATTTGTATCCCGCCAAAGCGCCTTATTTAATTGCTAGTTCAAACTTTTGACTGCTTTCTTTAGTAATTACATGACACAATACTTGGACTTTTACTTTTAGTACTTAAGTAGTGAATTTTAAAATAAACGACTTGCAATACTTAAGTACAAAAAATGTTGAATACTTTAGTACTTCTACTTAAGTGTGGTGCTTAAAGAGCACTTCAACTTCTACTCAAGTCACTTTTTTGATAGAGCATTTGTACTTTTACTCAAGTCTGGGTTTCTAGTACTTTATACATCTCTGCTGCACAGTAAACCACATTAAACCTGTCAAAATCATATTTGGGATACACTTTATTTTAAGGTGTCACTGTTACAGTGTAATTATACATTTAAGTACTGAAAGTATTAAGTACTTTAGCATGCAACTAAGTGTAGGGTTAGTTGCATGCAATTATGACTAATTTATAGTTATTGCTATTGTAAATACAGAACGTGTAACAAGCATAAATTAAATTAAAGTGTTAACCATATATCTACACAATGTTTAGAAAATTAAGCACAACACCCCTCAATTCTCATTACTATAATGGTAAAAATATAATTCAGCAGTGGGAAAAAAGTATCTATGCAAAAATGTATACACCTGCCGTTCAATATGATATAATATAAAATAATATGATGAAGGGTGACAGTAAAGACTATTATAATGTTCTAAAAAATCGATTTCAAATGAAATCTTTTCTTTTGAACTATTTATATTCATCCAAGAATAATAAAAAAAGGTTATTAAATTATTAAGCTTTTTTCAACATTGATCATATTAGGAAACATTTCTTGAGAAGCAAATCAGCATATTAGAATGATTTCTGAAGGATCATGTGACACGGAAGATCGGAGTAAATTACATTTTAAATTACAAATTACATAAATTACATTTAAAAATATATATTTTTTAAAAATAAAATTGGAAATTCTACTAATATTTCACAACATTTCTGTTTGCACTGTATTTAACTGTAAACATATATATATATATATATATATATATATATATATATATATATATATATAAAATATCTCACAGACCCCAAACTTTTGAATGGTAGTGTACATCATAGTAGTATTTAGAATTATGTGTACTGATTTACAATAAAACAAAACAATAAAATGTATTTATAAATTAAAAAATATAACAGTATATACAGTACATTTCTCTGACCTTTAAGAAGTAAAATAAAACATACTATATTTTTTTTCTTTTGTGATTATTAATAATTATGGATCTTATATATATATATATAGCAGCAATGATAATCTAATGAAAATGACCAGAATTACAAAAAATTGAAAATATAAAGATTTTTAGCACTCTATAAAATAAAGATCTTTAGCTCTGCAAAACATTGATAAGAATTTGATGTAGGGAAAATTGTCTTGAAAACTTGGGGATAATGCAAACAATCTTTATGGTTCTAAAATATTTTATTTCTTTAATTTTGGTGAGAAATGTGACCTGGATGCGTTTATGAGATTCACCAGTTCACTGATTAGATTTGTGAATGGATTTGATCAAGAGGAAGGTCTCAGGTTTCGGACTGCATGCATCACTTCATGTCAGTGTAAAAAAAATAAGTTTTTATTAAGTCTTGTGCTATTATTTTGTTCTTTTTTTAAGCACTTGACATTAGTATTTAAAAAGTGTTTGATCATTTTTCACACATTGGATCCTGTACATTTAGCACTGTATGTGTTTGGATCACCTGAGATCAACCCTTCAACAACCACCACCTTTCAACAACATAGACTATATAAACAATACATCTTTCAGGCTTTCTATCAAAATCATGACTGAAACCTCCATCGTACCAGGATGTGAGGGATTTGATGGAGGAGAGCAGGGAAAGTGCATTAGTAAGTCCTTCACTGTAGGGGAGAATAGGGCTCTAATCCTTATGTGTGTGTGAAGGTTAGAGAAAGGGGTTCCTCCCCTTTGCAGGAGATTATCAGGCTTTGCACAGCGCCACAGGAATGCTAGGAATGCAGAGTCGTATCAGCTCAGAGGCCACAGGCTCCGCCCTACAACCTGAGAGCTTCCACTGATTGGTTTAAACGTCACTGATGACATGCAGACTCACCAATAAGATGGTGAAGTTCTCCAGGACGCTGTTCATCATGTACTTCTCAGGCAGGTGTTTGAGTTTGTGGATGAAGTTGATCATGTATTCACACATGGGAGACCGATTTATCCGGTAAACAAAGCGGCCGTTCTCAAAGCGAGCGTACTCCGTCTGAGAGGACAGATGAGAGGGAGATGTTACATAAATATAACACCATGGCATATGATGCACTACCAGTCAAAAGTATGAAAAGTATGACTTTTTTAATTTAATTTTCATGTTTTTTAAAAGAAGTCTCCTATTCTTACTATGGCTGTATTTAATACAGTAAAACAGAACATTGGGATATATTATTACAATTAAAAATAACTTTTACACTGTAAAAAAAATATTGTTGGTTTAACTTAAAAAAGTAAGTCATCAGAAACTCAAAATTATATGTTATCTGAACTAAATAAATTATTTAAGTTGATTTGACAAATGAAAAAATGTTGTGATTACTACACTGTAAAAAATAGTGTTGGATTAACTTAAAGTAAGTAACCTGGGTTGCCTTAAAATTTTAAGTTGATTGAACTGGAAAAAGTGAGTTAACACAATGAAGGAGATTAATTTAATCATCAGAAACTCAAAATAATAAGTTCAACTAAATAAATTATTATAAAGTTGATTTGACAAAAGAAAATATGTTGTGATGAAAAAATCTTGAAAATATTTTTTTACAGTGTAGTATTATTTTTTTGATATTTATTTTAAAACATAATTTATTCCTGAAAAGACAGATTTTTGTGCTTATTTTTCAGCATCATTACTCCAGTGTCGTATGATCCTTCAGAAATTATTCTGATATGCTGATTTGCTGCTCAGTTTTGATTTATATTATTACACTGTAAATATCACTGTATATTTTCGAGATTTGTTATCACATTTTTTCTTTTGTCAAATCAACTCCAGATAACTTATTATTTTGAGTTTCTGATGATTAAATCAATCTCCTTCATTGTATTAACTCACTTTTTCCAGTTCAATCAACTTAAAATTTTAAGGCAACCAGGTTACTTCATTTTTGAAGTTAAACCAACAATATTTTTTACAGTCTATGTTGTATTAATTTTTATAAACAGTTGATAAAACTGCTTAACATTTTTGTGTGTGTGTGTGGAGACATTTAAACATTATAAATGTCTTTATTGTCAATTTATCAAATGAATGTGTCCTTGCTAAAAAGTATTAATTTATTCTTATGTCTCTATGTAGTGTATCATGGTTTCCACAAACAAATATTTAGCAGCATATCTTTTATAAAAATCAGAAACGTTTCTTGAGCAGCAAATCAGCACATAAGAATGATTTCTGAAGGATCATGTGACAGTAATGATGCTGAAATTCAGCTTTACAATCAAATAAATTAATTAC
Organism: Pimephales promelas; assembly: GCF_988280905.1. Classification (NCBI taxonomy): domain Eukaryota; kingdom Metazoa; phylum Chordata; class Actinopteri; order Cypriniformes; family Leuciscidae; genus Pimephales; species Pimephales promelas. The sequence goes on along the minus strand of NC_142769.1, from coordinate 4,410,868 downwards.
AAAAGTCTTGACCAAAGTACATACAACATTTTATTTTTGTACAGGAGATACCATGTGTTTTCTCAAGATTGAGAACATTTAATGCTCCATTCAAATGTTAAATCCTGCACTCAACACTCAAAAATTCACCTCCACTTTCTCCACAACCTGTTTGCCAAACGAGCAAACTTTAGTGGAGCAGGTGATGGTCATGTTCTCCGGGCTCTCGTACTGACTGGTCACTCCATAGAAGGCCCCGGTTTCATCCTGAATGTTGCAGTTTAAGTCAGCCTATGAACCAATGAGATTGAAGCTTTAATTATCAAATTAATTTAAAAGGAAATCTATATCAGTACAAATTGATATATTTACCACTGACATAAAACATTCAATACAAAACTGCCATCTAGTGGAGATTGATAGCACAGCAACAACAACAACAAAAAAATACTACAGTATATTAAAGATTTTCAGGACTTAAATTTCAGTTTTGAGGATCACATACTTTTATAATAATTTTATTGTGTTTTGTGTGGACCTTCTGAAATATTTCGGTGTTCCATATAAGAAAAAAAGTCAAGCAGGTTTGGAAGAACATGAGGGTGAGTATATATGTTAATTTTCAGATTAACTATCCATTTATCCTTATACTAAACTACCAATCAAGGCTACTTCTCCATATTAGTCTATTCAAGTATTAAAGAAAAGAACTGTGTCTGAGGTTAGAAAGAATAGATTAAATAACTTGGAGTAAAAAGGCACTCAAAAAAATTCTGAAAAAGAGCGGAAAAAAGAACAGCTCGCTCTCTGCTCTTTCAGGAAGCTAACACGATTTTCATTACAGAGAAAGCTCAAATATTCATTTCTGGCATGCTCTCTTTTCATTAAGACAAGCCGGTTACATTTTCACATCATATTCAAGAGAGGCATTATTGTGCAGATCCAGAGTTTCATTTGAAATTCAGATCCCTCCGTCACTTCAAACGGAATTTGAGCAGCCTCGCTCCGACCGCGACGAGGCCCACTTTGTTGGTTGCCGCTAGTTAGCATTTTACAAAATGCATACAATGTTTGAATAGCTATTAGAGGAGCAACCAGGTCATCCGATTGCTTCCCGATATTAAACGGAATAAGTGTGAGCTTTGATCATGTGCTCTTCAGCTATGCCGAGCCAAATATAGCAGCGGCGGTCTGGACATGCAAACAGGGACGGCGGTCTTTAAACCTAAAGTGGCCCAGTGTCTTTAGGGAAATGCACAATTATTCATGCATGTAATCACTCGGTGGATAAATATTTGCGTTAAATAGACAGTTGTATGGGTGGCGCTCTCATTAGAGTAGAAAGCTTGGCACAGGGTGGGCATGCATTACACAGCACTCTACGAACATGTTTGTTTTTAAGTTATGTTATATTACATTTAAATAATAATCATACTAAGTTCTGCCTGGGCTAATTGTGAGTTACGATATCTCTTGCTGATAATTGCAATCGCTAAACAGATGCTCGTTCTTTGCCGAGATTCACTCACCCAGAACTTTATGAGAAAGAATGAATTTTGAGGACCCTTGCCAAACAATTCCTTCAGCCCTCCTTTCTTCTCGGGGAATTTGTCGTAAATCTGACGAATATCCACCGACTCGAGCAAGGCATCGTTGTAAGAGTGATTTGTCTGACCGATGTGCACGAAAAGATGCTTGTTATACTGCACAGAAAAAAAGAAAACATGTTAGAAACGGGAAAACTTCTCAAATTGACAGTTGTATAGTTGTATAACTAGGGATATCAATTTATTCATTATTGTAAATGCATTTATGTTTTGATATGTTGATTAAGTAAGCTAATTAATCTTGAATAATCATCAAATAACAATATTTGGTGAGAAAATCCCCTGTAATGTAGACCATTTACATACATTTCATCATTGTTGCAGACAATGAGTTGTTGCTAACAAGAAGTTATGATCAATGTTCATTTATAAAAAAAAAATTATAGAATTTATAAACAATAATCTTGATGCTAATTTATACATATAAATGTTCAGCGTTAAATCGTGTTTGTTCATAATACATTAACTAATGATAAGTTATGCAACCTGACAGTTACAGTTAAAGTTACTCTTTAATTCAAATTGTTAGTTTTATTTCTTCTGTATATCATTTAACATAAGCATATCACTGACATACAGGCCACAGCGACAGACTTTCAATTAGGTTTCTTAAGGAGTCATTCACTTGGAGTCATTTTTAAAAAATATCAGTATCACTACACTAGTATTTTACTATGTTACAGAAACAATACTTTTTTGTAAGGGTGATAATACGTGAATTGTTACAAAAAAATATATTGGAGACGTACTTAATTGGTTAAACCAGTTTATCTGATATTCAAAGAGCAAAAAAAATATTTTTTCATTTAGGAATATATAAAATTGTGAAAAGTAGGCATTGCATACTAGAATTCATACTAGAATGTGTGTTTTCAGTTAATTGTAGATGCCTCCTATCTGAAAACACCCACTTTTGAGTGGGAGGCTGTAGGTCAATGATGAATCATTCACAACAAGACTAAAAATTTGTATTAGGAAGTAAACCGGCTTTATTTTTATTTTAATTTTAAGAGTGACATACAGAAGCTACTCACAGAATCTGGATCTCTCTGGTGCTCCAGAAAAGCAGAGAATTCCACAAGCCTGAGTTTCGATGTGCCGATAGATCGGCCCTGCCAGGCGGGAACTGTGGGCGCCGGTGCTGTCGCAGGCTCATAACCTACACAGACACACTGAATATTAGCTCTTCTAATCAAAAAGAGTGTTGAATCTGAATGGATAAAAACAAGCCAAACGTGGACATACTTGAGATTGTAGTTGTGACAGCTGGCTGGATAGGGTATGCTTGCTGGGCAAATGGCTTAATGCTAAAAACAAAGACAAAGGAGAACCAAGAAGAGGAAAATGAGCAGTCTAGCGGCACTACATACTGAAGAGATTAAAAGGGTTATACAGCGAAGAAGAAACAAAGCTGCACAAAGTATTCAAACTTGGATTCAACCCATCATTGCCTCTGGAAAGGCTTCCTCTATTGCTGATCCCTCTGAGGGAAAGAGAGATAGCTGGAAGGGTCAGGGAAAATGCAGACATCAAGAAGACGAGAACGACAATAAGGCAGACAAAACAGAGACAGAAAGAATAAATAAGATTTGCATTTCCAGAAGGAAATACCAGTGCTTGCAAGGAGAGCAAAAGAAACACATAAAAGTTAGCAGAGAATAAAAAGGTTCAGACGATGTTGCAGACAAAGAGGAATATGACAAAGAATAAGAAGCTGCGGATGAAGACGGTGAAGAAGATGCAGAAGAAGAAAAAGCACGAAATTATGAGCAGCCTACCTGAACAGTTAGAATGAACAGTGGGACAGTTAGACTGAACAGTGGGACAGTTAGGCTGAACAGAGGAACAGTTAGACTGAACAGAGGAACAGTTAGACTGAACAGTGGGACAGTTAGAATGAACAGTGGGACAGTTAGACTGAACAGTGGGACAGTTAGACTGAACAGTGGGACAGTTAGACTGAACAGTGGGACAGTTAGATAGAACAGTGGGACAGTTAGACTGAACAGCTAGACTGAACAGTGGGACAGTTAGACTGAACAGTTAAACCGAACAGTGGGACAGTTAGACCAAACAGTTAGACTGAACAGTGGGACAGTTAGACTGAACAGTGGGACAGTTAGACTGAACAGTGGGACAGTTAGACTGAACAGTGGGACAGTTAGACTGAACAGTTAACTGAACAGTGGGACAGTTAGAATGAACAGTGGGACAGTTAGAATGAACAGTGGGACAGTTAGAATGAACAGTGGGACAGTTAGACTGAACAGTGGGACAGTTAGACTGAACAGTGGGACAGTTAGAATGAACAGTGGGACAGTTAGAATTAACAGTGGGACAGTTAGAATGAACAGTGGGACAGTTAGACTGAACAGTGGGACAGTTAGAATGAACAGTGGGACAGTTAGACTGAACAGTGGGACAGTTAGACTGAACAGTGGGACAGTTAGACTGAACAGCTAGACTGAACAGTGGGACAGTTAGACTGAACAGTTAAACCGAACAGTGGGACAGTTAGACCAAACAGTTAGACTGAACAGTGGGACAGTTAGACTGAACAGTGGGACAGTTAGACTGAACAGTGGGACAGTTAGAATGAACAGTGGGACAGTTAGACTGAACAGTGGGACAGTTAGAATGAACAGTGGGACAGTTAGACTGAACAGTGGGACAGTTAGACTGAACAGTGGGACAGTTAGACTGAACAGCTAGACTGAACAGTGGGACAGTTAGACTGAACAGTTAAACCGAACAGTGGGACAGTTAGACCAAACAGTTAGACTGAACAGTGGGACAGTTAGACTGAACAGTGGGACAGTTAGACTGAACAGTGGGACAGTTAGACTGAACAGTTAACTGAACAGTGGGACAGTTAAACCGAACAGTGGGACAGTTAGAATGAAAAGTTAGACTGAACAGTGGGACAGTTAGAATGAAAAGTTAGACTGAACAGTGGGACAGTTAGACTGAACAGTGGGACTGAACAGTGGGACAGTTAGACTAAACAGTGGGACAGTTAGACCAAACAGTGGGACTGAACAGTGGGACAGTTAGACTGAACAGTGGGACAGTTAGACTGAACAGTGGGACAGTTAGACTGAACAGTGGGACATTTAGGCTGAACAGTGGGACAGTTAGGCTGAACAGTGGGACAGTTAGGCTGAACAGTGGGACAGTTAGACTGAACAGTGGGACAGTTGGAATGAACAGTGGGACAGTTAGACTGAACAGTGGGACAGTTAGACTGAACAGTGGGACAGTTAGACTGAACAGTGGGACAGTTAGACTGAACAGTGGGACAGTTAGACTGAACAGTGGGACAGTTGGAATGAACAGTGGGACAGTTAGACTGAACAGTGGGACAGTTAGACTGAACAGTGGGACAGTTGGAATGAACAGTGGGACAGTTAGACTGAACAGTGGGACAGTTAGACTAAACAGTGGGACAGTTAGACCAAACAGTGGGACAGTTAGACCGAACAGTGGGACAGTTAGACTGAACAGTGGGACAGTTAGACTGAACAGTGGGACAGTTAGACTGAACAGTGGGACAGTTAGACTGAACAGTGGGACAGTTGGAATGAACAGTGGGACAGTTAGACTGAACAGTGGGACAGTTAGACTAAACAGTGGGACAGTTAGACCAAACAGTGGGACTGAACAGTGGGACAGTTAGACTGAACAGTGGGACAGTTAGACTGAACAGTGGGACAGTTAGACTGAACAGTGGGACATTTAGGCTGAACAGTGGGACAGTTAGGCTGAACAGTGGGACAGTTAGACTGAACAGTGGGACAGTTAGACTGAACAGTGGGACAGTTAGACTGAACAGTGGGACAGTTGGAATGAACAGTGGGACAGTTAGACCGAACAGTGGGACAGTTAAACTGACAACTGTCCAAGTATGGACAAAGAAAACGAAGGTGCAGATGAAGACAAAGAAGAAGATGCAGAAGGACAAGAGGATGCAGATGAAGAAGAAAATGAAGCAAAAGAAGAAGGTGGTGGTGAAGAAGGTGCAGAAAAAGAAAGTGAAGAAGAATAAGAAGAAGCAGCAGCAGAACCAGAAGGTTTGATGTGCCTTACATGCACTATAATACGAGGAACAGCTTTAGTGGGACAATGGTAGCAAAACTTCAAGAGATACTCACTCTTGTGAGGATCCAGGCTGGCCCGTGGATATCATGCCCTGCCAAAACTAGAGAAGAAGATAAATAAATAGACAACAAAACACAGGCTATCCACACGCGTCTGTGCACTCTAGATACACGAGTTATCACATTGCCATTGAAAAACAAGGTGTACGATGTGCCATGCCGTCTAGTTATCTTGAGTGTGGCATTAGTGGGCTTATCTGATGAAGGCAGGTGATGGGGCACAGCTCTGAGGGTGTGTAATGGGATTGGACCCGGTGGCCAGCCGTGTGGCTGAAGTAAGTGTACTGATAGGTGTGTGCCAGAGGGCGGTCTTACCCCTGCTGCTCCGGGGAAGGCAGGACGCGGGATGCCCGGAAGACCCAGTTTGTTGTGGATGGCTGTTGCAGAGACGATCTGAGCCGAGGACATGGAGGCCATACTCTGAAGAGCTTTGTCCTTCACGCTCTGATCCTTTAACAGCATTTACAAAAGAAATTAAAACTCATAAACGGATGGACACGGTGATCTAGGGGTTAAACTGTTTCTGCAAAAAAACACGGTTCGTTACACACGTTTGTAGCATGATTCATCTCATGTCTTAGAGAGTCTGAGACCAGTGTAAACGCTTGCTTCTTGAATTGTTTTTCTAATTTAATGACAAATACATGTTCCTGATCACATTTTCCAAATAGGATTTTTTTTACGTTTTTGAAAGTTTCTTATGCTCACCAAGGCTGCATTCATATGATCCAAAAAAAGGGTAAAACAGTAATACCGTGAAATTGTATTACAATTTAAAAGAACTGTTTTCAATTTGAATATAATTTAAATGTAATATATTCCTGTGATAATAATCAGAAGCATAATCTTGAGCAGCAAATGATCATATTACAATGATTTCTGAAGGATCATGTGACCCTGAAGACTGGAGTAATACAGCTTTACAAGGAATAAATTACATTAAAACAATAAAGTAGAAAACAGTTCTTTTAAATTGTAACAATATTTCCCAATATTACTGATTTAACTGTATTTTTGGAACAAAGAGACTTAAAACAAATCTTTTGACCAATTGAAGTGAAAATTTATTGAAAAATAATTTTTTTTTTTTACTTTCCACTTACATTGTAAGGTTAATAATATGAAATATATGCGATAACAGTAATAACAGGTCATCCTGCAATAATGACACTGAGAGTGAATATTTGTGATACCTAATTATCACAAACAATAAAATAGTTAAAATATTTCTATATTTACTGGATAAAAATTGTTACCACAAAACCATGGTACAAACCGAACCGTGAGACATTGGAAACCATCACCCCCCTACAGTGAACACATAAAGCAGCCCACGCGCTCACACACACACACACAGATAAGAAAGCATGTTAAAAGATTCTTCAGAGCTATAAAGCCGTTGATCTTAAGAGGAATGTGCGAGCACTAAAGACGGGAAGCCTGAAAAGAGCGAAAGCCTCCAGCGCAGAGAACGGGAGATTATAATGTTTAATATCGAGCGCAGAGTGAATGAGAAGTGAATTTAATGTTATATATTATCTTGCAGCTCCTACATTTCTAATAAACTGCATTGTGTCAGTCGGGAACAAGGTTAAAGTAATGCTAACTTTCTTTTTTTTTTTGCTGTGTGTAATGTTCTCATTTTAAAAGCTCCAATCAAGGTCACCAAACGGAGCTGAAACAGTACAGATGAAGGCAAGTGCCTGAAGGACATCACATCACTTTCTCCTTTACACATCCTCCTTGTTATTTTCACAAGGAGGCTTAAGACAAACTCTGAATATAGAGTTTAAATTACTCACACACACATTTCTAAAACTGTTAATTTAATAAACAAAGCTAAAGTGGGATTGTCTAATTCTTCTACAAAGGCAAACATTCCACGTGCTTATTGTATAGTGTGCATGACCATATCAGGATGGAAGTCTGTGTGAATGGAGCAGAACTGCGTTGAAAAAAAGAGTGAAAATTGGGCATAAGCGGAGGATGAACATGCCGGGAGTCACGGCTCACGTATGAGAGAGTGAGAGCTGGCTTAGACAGAGCTCAAGCAGGAGTTTAGCAGCTGCTATACAGCGACGGCAACACAGTGATGCACAGTCAAGAGCACTGAGGACTCGTACTTACCATGCTTGTCACCTAAATGCAAACAAACAAGGTTACATTGTCAATTTTCAATTTGCACTTTTGAGCAAGTTAATTCAAACAATTCATGAGTGTGCTGAGAGACTTGTGACAAGTTCACGGATTTATAGATCCGATTCACAAATTAATTCCTGCTGAAAGACCAGCATAAATTGTGTTTTGGATGTCAGGCTTCTTAAGTAGTTTTCACCAAGCTTCACCAGCTAACACCGCATGTTGCTACACGCAAAATCAACAGAGCTGCATAATTTTGACATGGCGCATCCTTTCTCTCTAAATGGAATGATGTTTTTTGCAAATTGACGACTGAGAGATTTGCATTGTAATAGAGCTTGGTTAATGTATTTGGTATTGGCGGGATAGCTTGCTACGCTGCTGCTGTACCGAGACTGTCAATACAATACACACATTACTATGAGCAGTGTTGGGTAAGTTACTCTAAAAAAGTAATTAATTACTAGTTACCTCTTCAACAGTGTAATTAGATTACTGTACTAATTACTCTATCTAAAAAGTATTCAATTAATTTTAATTACTAATTACTTTCAAAATCCCATATCAATCTCAACCAGATGAATAATACAAGGACATGAATCTGTTTTAATTCTTTCAAATAAATACTACAAAATTGCATGAATTATCCTTAAACTGACCAAGGTGGAGAAGGTTACATTATAAAAACATACTTTTTAACATCAGACAATACATATTTGATGTTAAACCCATGTCTGATCTCATGACATTTCACACTTTTTTTCATACATATTTTACAATAATTCATATGAATTTGTACGAGTGCGGTCGTACGATTTAGACACCTCATAAAATGCATACGAATCGCTGTGAGATCGGATTGATCTATACACAGTATTTACCTCAATAACGTCAGAAGTAACTGTAATTAAATTACAGATAAATGAAGAGTAATCCCTTACTTTACATTTTCAAGGGAAAAGTAATTAAATTACAGTAACTAATTACTTAGTAATTAGTTACACCCAACACTGGCTGTGAGCATGTAAAAGCCTGTTCACACCGGGAGCAACTTTCTGCGCGATATTCGCCAACGTTTAATGCCTCGTGACTAAACAAAGGGCGCCAATGTGAGTGTGCGGCACGCGTAAAAGCGTCATTTAAAAAAAAAAAACGCCTTGGGTTAATTTTTTTAGTTTGACGCGGCACGTCAAAAACTATCCGACCAATGAGATTGGCGCTTTTGCTCACGTGTTTGGAGCTTCTGAAGTTACAGTAAAACACAACTTGGGGGCGCTCAAACACAAAACGGTCTTGCCGAGCACATACGGAACGGAAAAGAAGATATAAGCCAAGTAGCGTCGCCGTCTAGTCTACACAGCCAGGAAGAAATAAAAGACGAGGAAGATGCGAGGCAAGATGAATGTAGAGCTGCTGGTCTCATTGGTGCGAGAACATAAAGAACTAAATGAAAAACGCGACAGGGGCTACAAACATCTTGATAAAAGAAAAGTGATATGGAGTGGTATTGCAGAGCAAATTGGCGCCATCTAATGTCTGGGAATGTATTTGCATGTTCACTCGGCTCATCGTCAGTGAAAACCGCTTAGGTGTGAACACAAAAAAAAACACCGGAAAACACTGGCAAATAACGCGCACTGATATTCGTCCCGGTGTCTACGGGCCTTAAGGCTATGTTTACACGGAAACGATATGAAGATAAAACGCAAAAGTGGTGTTGCGTTATCACTTTTTATTAGACAAGCGTTATAGGTGGGAAATCCGCATGCATATGGAGACGCAAATGTGTGTGAAATTCAATGTAGTATGCACTCCAGGCGGCTAGGTGGCACTGCGTACAACCTTCACTGCCGAGCAGACTTTATACCATTTAGACGGGAACGTTTAGACTCTGGAGAGTGGTTTCACTTTTTTTTTGAGTTTTTAGGCCCCAAAAACGGGGCCTAAACGAAACTCTGTGTAAACGAACTCTGTGTAAACGAAAGGCATATCCGATAAAATATTTTTTAAGCGTTAGGTCTTAGACATGCTGCTGCACATGTAACATACATGAAATAACCCCCATAGCATATCTATACAGGTGGAGCTGGGTGGAGGGTTTCAGAAAATGAAATTTTTGACTGCTACTTGTGAGCAATTCTATTTGAATTTTTAACATTATGAAATTTTTTCCACTAACCTCAACAGTTTGTCTCCTCGCACATGTATTTTTGATCAAATTAAGTAGGAAACAAATAAACCAATTTTAGTTAAAGGTCTCAACCCAGACAGCAAACTGACATTGAATCAACGTGGAAACGACGTCTCTCATGACATTGAAACAACGTTGATTTTGCTCATCGAATTAACGTTGAACCAACGTCAGACGCGGCATTCTTCAAAGCTAAATGAAAATCGAAAATTGGTTTGCTTTCATAACGTTGAAACAACGCATTGATTTCAAGTTGATTTTCCGTTAGTTTTGAAAGAATGACGCGTCTGACGTTGGTTCAACGTTAATTCGATGAGCAAAACAACGTCAGATCAACGTTGTTTCGATGTCATATTTCCACGTTGATTCAATGTCAGTTTGCTATCTGGGAAGTTAGGATGCGTTTCCCAAAAGTATCGTTAGCCAACTATGGTTGCATAATCCATCGTTATTCAACAATTACGAAACGAACGTACAGCTCTGGTACTGTTCTTAGAAGCATATAGTTTCTTGTTGTTAAGACATGCAGACTTACTTTTGGGCTAGCATGAGGTACACAGCGTATTTTTCAATCAATTTTTATATATATTAGCGCGTCAATAATCAGTAGCGTTCACGTGTATGACGTAAGAGGGATAGCACAATGAATCAATAAAGCAAAACGACAGGAATCAAAAATAGTCAAGTGTATGTCAATTAAATACTGCATGTTAACATGATTTTTTTTAAAAATTGTTGTTTGTGTAAATTAACTATATATGACATTATCACTACACATCTGTGTTGTTGAACCAACTTGGCTCACGAGTCGCGGCCGTGAGCTAGTTCATTTCTCTAATGATGCATCATACTATAATATAATGGTAGTTAAGCAGCGAGTTGAACAACGCAATTGAAGTCGTCATCAGCTGGTGAACAAGGTGCTGAACCATCATAAACTCCAATTGAAAGTGATGCTGGTCTTTTCATAAGGGTTATAACACAATGACTGTTTTATAAATGCGATTTTAGTGATATCCTCCTAAAGATATGCTAAGCCCTCTGAAGTCACACTACACATGCTAACAGTAAAACCAAGATTAAGGAGTCAGTGTGAGTGCTGGTCAAGCAGATGAACTGCAGAAAGCATCTTTAGGGAAGATTTATAGCTGATAATATGGCAGTTTGAGATTACTGTGGCTAGGGTTTCATTACAGACCAGCTCAAAGAGGGGCACCATAATGACAGTCATTTCAGTCAACATGTCTCAGATAAGAGCACACTGGGCAGGTTTACTATAATGCTACGCTGCAAATGGCAGGAGGGAGCTCAAATTCTTCCCCGCTCCTGATTTCTAATTTGCTTTAGATGAGAGTAGACAGAGACCCATACAAAAGCTGGCTGTTTTTACTCAGGCAGCCGCCAGTGTCCCTGAAAGACCAGCCATTCATGGCGGAAATGCACACAGACGCTCCACTAGACACACACGCGCGCACACACATATACACTGGGGGAGTCATTAATCTATCTGAGTAAACTGGGAACTGTGGAAAAGTGTGCTGGTCAAAAGGAGTTAGTCATCACCTCACAAAACGAAAGAGAAGGAGATAGAGAAGTCAGACCAACCTCAAGGTCTTTTCGGTAAACACAGACATTAGGAAATGACCCTTGCAGATGTATCTTAAATGACAGGTCAATTTATTATCAGATTATCCCTTCCACAAAAGCGCCCTTTTTTTTGTAAGCCGCAGCCTTTGTGGATGAGATGCATTTGATGTAAGGTGATTATATGCAGCACACTTTGCTGTTTACATGGCTGAATCACACAGGGTGGGGGGTGTTTGGAAATGGTTGATTTCAGTAGTTTCATTAATGCAGCATGAGGAAAGCATTTGACGGCCAGTGGGTTATTGAAAAAAAGAGCGAGAAGAGAGGGGAACGCCACAAAAAGCATCCGAGCGACGGCCCTAATGGGGCTCTTTGGGCCAGACTTCTTGTGCAGAGCGTTTGGGAAGAACAGATGACCTCATTAAACTTCAGAAGAGATAAAGGCAAAAGCAGCGCTGGTTTTACTCTAGACTGTGCTCTTCCTGTAGTCGTGTGTCTGCTCGTGTTGTTTAAGCAGTGACCAGAATCCAGCTGAACTCTGACCTCCAGCTCTCAGCCACTCTCACCAGCTGAAGCGAACTGCCAGCATGAGACACTCCACACACACACACACACACGCATGCAAACACAACACAGAGAAATGCATTCATGCGACCAGCGAAGTGCATTGTGCTTTTGAGGCTTTGTTTTGTCATATAATGGTTATCAGATTTGTACATCTTTAAAGCAGTTCTTCAGTGTGTATCATGTGGGTTGTCTACAAAAGGGTGGTTGGTTCAGTCCCCGGTTCCACCTGACCAAGTGTCGAGGTGTCCGTGAGCAAGACACCTAACCCCTGCTGCTACCGGCTGGATGGCGCCTTGTATGGCTGACACCGCCGTTGGTGTGTGAATGAGTGTATGAATGGGTGAATTTTGTGAACGCGCTATATAAATGCAGTCCATTTACTGTGTCACTATCAAAACATCCTGACACATTGACAGTAACACTGGCTGTGTCCGAAATCTCCACTCAAACCACTATAGAGCACTATATAGTGAGCTTACCAGCATAATAGAAACCCCACTTTCGGACACTACTCGGATGCGTCATTGCTGTCGCCCGTCCGCCATTTTTACGATCAGCACAACGCATGATGGTATGTAGGGCTTGGGTTAGTGACCATCGGTTGTACACTACTTTGAGTGGACTATATAGGGTATAATAATCATCACGATACATTCAGACAGCACCACAAAATGGCGAGCTCACTATAGAGTCCACTATATAGTGAGTAGTGGGGGATTTCGGACAGCCACTGACTCAACCAATGGCGTTAGTTCGGAGGCAGGGCTAAATTTATGACTGACCAATGGCAGACAGCAAGTCTGTTTATCAGATCTTAGGAACATAAGGGTACGTTTACACGAGAACAATGTACTGAAAACTAAAAACTTGGTTTTTTACAGTTTTATGCAGATGACATCGTCGTCAAAACGATCCCCATTCATACAGATCTGTGAAAACTATTAAAAACGCTTTGTTCTGCTGTCAGGCCAGTAGGTGGCGATGTCACTTAGTAAAGAAACACTACGTGCCTTTAAACTGAACACTTAATGCTCATGCCGCATGATGTCACCGTTTTCACAAAATCAAGTTTTTTTGCAGTTTACACGGAGGCGATAATGGTATTGTTTTCAAAATCTTGCGTTTTTGCGTTTTCAGGCACCCAAAACGCTGTTGTCGAGTAAATGAACGGCCAAAAATTCATAAAAAGTTTTCCGCTTTGAGTTTGTGACACTAGCAGCACAGATTACAAACTTCACTTTCATTTTAAACTTTTATTTGTAGTCGGACACAAATTAGAGATGTTAAAAATGCAGTGAGTCCGAAATTCGCATCCGAAATTTTCGCACGTTAAAAAAAAAAAATTCGACCTCACGTTATGTCAATCACGCTTGCACACCGCCTCCGAGACTTTCGTCCGTCATAAAATTAATCAGATCGGGTTCGATTTTCTGTGTTTTTCGTATACACAGCCAGCATTTTGAGAGGTTTTTTGACAATTCAAAATTCGGTGTGCAATGGCCTTGAGTCGGAAATTTTCGTATGCGTTTTTTAAAAAATTCGTCACGCACAGAAACCTTGCACACTGAGTCCGATGCATATTTATTAAACCTTTGCGGGTGCTCAATCACACCTTAATCGATCCGAAATTTCGATTTGATTGAAAGCGGAGGTTTATTCCTTTTCTAATCCGATCGAGAGAACACAAACACTTGATCGAATAGAAAACCGAAACTGAAAGGACTGTGCATGTGCGGAACGAGCTCCCCCCGGCCCTGAATTATCAAAAAAACCTCTCAAAATGCTGGCTGTGGATGTGAAAAACGCAGAAAATCGAACTTGATCCGATTTTTTTTGTGACGAACGAAAGTTTCGGAGGCGGTGTGCAAGCGTGATTGACAAAACGAGAGGTTGATTTTTTTTTAACGTGACTCAGTTTGCAATGGCGCCCTGTTAAGTTTTTATGCGTTTATCATAATGCATGTGGAGCTCTTATAATGTAATAAATGCTTATTTATAAATATTTATACCTACCATAAATTAATTTATAATTGAATATATTTACCACTAAAGATTTAGTTTGTGAACTTCTAAAAATACTGTCCCCAAAATTACAGGGATTGAAAAACCAATTTGCTGCATTATGGAACAACCTTCTCTCCAGAGCTATTGAATTTCACATCCATATTAATTTCCAAAGCATATGCCTCTTTTCAGGTTAGCGCGGCATGTGCCAACCGTTACTGCACCCCTGCTATATTTAACCAGGAGTCGGCGTGGGACCTGTAGCGTTAGACTCAGAGCACACGCACTTCGTGGTCAGTGAAACACAGAGGAGAAGACGCCCACGAAAGGAGGAATGCACATCGGGGACGGAGTACAGGCGTTGAATTATGTATGTTAAACAGGCCGTCACATGCGAGGGATCTAGGTTACAGGAATTAGAGCAACAAGGCACTCACAGGAAACAGGAAGTGAGACGCATGGCAACCACAAGCCCAAAAGCAGAAAAGCGCATACCTTTAGCTTGGAATGAAATTCACGAGATTTCCTTCTGGCAAGAACCTGAATGTGACTAGACACCTGCGGGGTAGGGGAGGGGAGGAAAACAAAGGAACAGCCTGTAACCATGGCGATGAAAAGCCCCCCTGCAACTGGGCAGAGCCAGACGTACCTTGATGGCAGCTTGGATTTCTCGAACTTTCTTTCTTGCTAAGACCTGTATGTGACTAGACACCTCCGTTTTTCAAAACAAAACAAGAAAAGCAAAAAAGAAAAGAAAGCAATCAAGAATCACAGACATTTTGAACAAGTCAAACATTTGAGGGCGGACGGCAGTTCAACGCGCCGGCCCGCTCACCTCCTCGTTTAAGTGAGCTGATTAAGGAGTATGCAGGCTTCTTAAGCACATTAAGACAGAGCAGATGTGATCTTCTGTGTGCAGAATGAGAATGGCCACGTCTAGTGGTCTTCGGGGAGGGTAATGCGAGGGCCCCGGGGCCCTTGCTCTGCATATTGCACCAAGTCAGAGTTCTGTTTGTGAATTATGGACTAATGGTGTATTAATAGTGAGGTTGTGTGATGTTGTAATGAGGCTCTGCTCCGAGGGGTTACGTGGAGAGCGTTCCTCGTCTTAATCAGGCCAATCACGCACAAGTGGCTTTCGAGCGGGCCTCGTGTATTAATGAGGTCGACGGTCTCCGGAGGCCCGCCGCTCTCAACTCTCGCGGCAAAGTCGCATTTACACATATCTCAGCAGCACAAGTGCTCCTTTGACCTTTCCAAATTAATTACAACAATCACTTCAATGGTTCAGGCTTTGCCAAATGAAATTACAATGGGATTGTTGTGATGTTTCAACGTTCGGGTCGATTTCTGGGCTTTGCGAATTTTTTAAAGTGTCAACCAGATTTTTTTTTTAATAATAGTGTCCGCATAGGTTTGTCCCATTTCTCGCTAGGAAATCACTTTATGTAAATGCATGTTGTGGGTTAAACACAATGTTAGGTCCGTCAACAACACAATTTGGGGCATGCAGCCGATTGAAAAAGCTAATTATTACAATCCAGCCCTCAGTTTGTAAAAAAACTCCAAATGTGAAAAATGTTCACTGCACTTTGCACTTTTCAAACAATTGAAATGCGTTATACTAGGTGAACAGGATGGTCGCTTATAGACAATGGTCATTATTCGAATATATTAGGCTAAAGGCCCCGACATACTTCAAGCGAAATCGAAGACCGAACCGATGTGACGTGATTTCGACGGCCCGAAGTTAACTAAACAGCATGAGCTGAAAAAGTTTGCTATGGCAGGTAAACTACCATTGGTCCGTGGCGATTACGTAATGGGTATGTGCAGTGGTGTAGTCTAGTTTTTTGGAGTGAGTAAACTGTGATATACTAGTACATTGAGCGCTCATTCACAGAAACAACCAGAACATTCAATAGCAGTCTTTTTGAGCTTTAATATTCATAGACACTTCATAGGCTACATATCGAGATTTGATTTATTGTATCATTACTTTTGATTTATTCATTCAAAAATGGCCAAATTGTGTGACGTTCCGCTTTATATTTGTTGCTGGATTCTACGATTCAATCCGTGCCGTTGCGCAAACAGCGAACGGGTGAATTTGTGAATGAAAGTTCTCTCACAAAACGATGTTGTTACGAATCCTTACGCTTTTTAAAGTGGGTATATGGAAATCCTTGACATTTTCTAGTGGGTATACGGCGTATACCTGCGTATCACGTAGACTACACCACTGGGTAGGTGTATACGGAGACTTTGCCTTCTTTCGCATCATGAAATGCTTGATTTTTAAACGCTCGGTCGAGGTCAGTCGTCCGGGAGTGAAAACATGAACACAGCTGATTTACAGTAGAAAATGGTGTTGTATTTCTAATGAAACGAGACACTGACACTGTTTTTGTTTGTTTTTTAATACGATAAAGCGGCATGCTTTTAAGCAATCTTGTATGAAGTGATGTATAAATAAACGTAACATGAATTTACTAGAGTGCCGAATTGCAGAGCTCCTGCAAACAAACAGATCCACTTTGATGATGATCCAATGCATTCTCATCCTAGGGCGTTATATACTGACGCTTTTGAAATTTCGTCGAAATCCAACGCACATGGCACCCTTTAGCGTCAATATAACACACACAGAGCTTTGCTTAGTTATGGGTAGGTTTAGGTCTGGGGTAGTGTTAGGGTTAGACCACTAGGAGGCGCCTTATTGCCCAAATATATCTGCGTCTCATATTGACGCTAAAGGATGCCACGTGCGTTGGTCAAAAGCGTCAGTATATGGATGAGACCAGGCTGGATAATCAGATGCTTTTCCTATGCTTTATTTAAAAATGCCTGAACGTTTGAATGCTTGCTATTTTCTCAATTTTGTTATGTGATTATTTAGTGAGCATCACATTGCCTATTTACATATTCATCAAACAGGCGGGCGGCTTCGGATGTTTCATGTATTTCAAACTTCGTTTCACCCCTAAACAAACGTCGAGAAAGAACTTCACCGTGAGTATATTGAGGCCTTGCCGCATAACAATAAGGTTAGTTAACGTTAACTTTAACTAACAATGCGCTATACATTTGTTACATTATTTTAAAAAATACAACCGTTCATTGCTAGTTCGCGTTAAACTTATTGATGAAATGAAATGTATTTTCAGTGTTAGTTCATGTTGTAGTTAAACATAATTGTAAATTATTACCAATATTTGATTGCTGAATGCAGTAATTGGGACGTCTTTTGACCATACGTCAACATCCGCATTTTTAGGGTACCCTTAATCGTCAGTTAAATGACTTCCTTATGGGCGCATGCGCGAGAACTGAGACGAGACCGTTCTTCTTCGACTACTTTTTGTTACCGGCTGCTCACCGCTTAGGAGTTTTACCGCCCCCTACCGTATAAGATGACGTACTGCTTGTAAACAGAACGTTTTGCGCCTCCGGCTATATCAGTACGTCATCTCATACGGTAGGGGGCGGTAAAACTCCTAAGCGGTGAGCAGCCGGTAACAAAAAGTAGTCGAAGAAGAACGGTCTCGTCTCAGTTCTCGCGCATGCGCCCATAAGGAAGTAATGGAAAGTCGAATAAAGTCGTTATTTACGTTTTTTTTCGCACAAAAAGTAGTCTCGTCGCTTGATAAAGTTATAGTTGAGCCACTGTAGGCACATGGAATATTTAAACCTTTTCTTTTAATGACTTTCTGGGCCGTCAAGAGGCAGTCCCTCAGGCTGTCTATGGAAGAGTGATCCAGCCCTCAGATTCAATCAAAAATATCTTTATTTGTGTTCCGAAGATGAACGAAGGTCTTACGGGGTTGGTACAGCATGGGGGTGAGTAATTAATGACTTAATTTTCATTTTTGGGTGAACTAACCCTTTAAGGGTTTGGGTGGATAGGGAACTAGGCAACTGTTTAATTAAATTATTTAACACTTAAAACAGTGTGATAATTGTAAGAGATCTTCTACTGCTGTGGTGGTTTACTGTAAAGTCTTTGCTTGTTTGTTTTAACCAAATGATGGATCAGAGAGCGGCCTAGACACTATATAACCTGGAATATTGACATATCTCATTTAAAACAAGAGGATGTCATGAATCATGTTCCCTGTCTGCTGTATCTGATAAGAGCTTTGAGACATGGCCCACTGAAGTGTACACATACAGATCACCATGACAAGTTACATTATAATCAAATAGAGAAACAGATTCATGGATTTAAACAGACATTTCACTTCTGAACAGGTCATCATTAAAATTGTGTTAGCTAATGTGTGAGTGAATGTGTCTGTAGTTCTGTGGCGTGTTCTGAATGAAACATCTACCGGCTGAGCCCAGCGTTCAGGGTCCGTCTCTTTTACAATCGCATTAGCGTTCTTGCGCCCAGCCTGAGCTCCATGCTTCTTCATGAGTGGCTATGTGTGTGTGCATGGGGGTACAACCTTATGTATATGTAAGTTAAAGTAGGGGTGGGCAATAAAGAAACACTTCAACCTAGATGCTAGGTGTCCCTTAAATGCCTGTTTCACTCCACAAGCCAAAGCAGGACATATTTTTAGTGTTCTGAAAAGTGTTTTTCATATATTTATAACACAAGATGTGATCACATGAAATACTTGTGCAAACTATTCATTCATTGTTTGAAAAGCACATCTTGGCTTTACAAGGCACACATGATTTCTATCCTGAAATCTTTCAATAGTTCACAGCTACAGTTTGGCATTTTAGTTCAAGTTGTCAATTTTATAATATTTTAATATGCTTTCATATATGAATTAACATAGAAATATATTTATTTTAGTGCTGTCGATATATTTATATCTAAAAAAGTAATTAATCGCACATTTTTCTGTAATTAATCGCACCTAGCTTTAAAGTTTTTAATATATTTTTATATTGTAATAATTTCACACTCCAAATTAATGCAGAAACAACATAAAGAGAGTAGCCTATATTTTAAATATTTGTTTAATGGCATCTTTTTATGAATTAAGGCATAATGATACCAATGTCTCTAAGAATTATTTATTTTTTTCAATTTTAGCTATTGATTAAAGCCATTTAGTATTACAGTATAATTAGGGTTTGTACAACTTTTCATTTATGTGGACTTTAAACAATCTTCACATAAACCTATTATAATAATACATGTCACATTTACCTGTGCCCTTCAATATATTAGGCATTTTAGTTCAAGTTGTCAATTTTATAATATTCTAATATGCTTTTATATATGAATTAACAGTAATATATTTATTTTAGTGCTGTCGATATATTTATATATAAAAAAGTAATTAATCGCACCTAGCTTTAAAGTTTTTAATATATTTTTATATTGTAATAATTTCACATTTCACACTCCAAATTAATGCAGAAACAACATAAGGAGAGTAGCCTATATTTTAAATATTTGTTTAATGGCATCTTTTCATGAATTAAGGCATAACTGATACCAATGTCTTTTTTTCAATTTTAGCTATTGATTATATAGCATTACAGTATAATTAGGGTTTGTACAACTTTTCATTTATGTGGACTTAAAACAATCTTCACATAAACCTATTATAATAATACATGTCACATTTACCTGTGCCCTTCAATATATCAGGACTATTTCTATTTTTCTATTAGTCAGAGCAAAAGTTATTATTGTCCTGCTTTTTGACCCATGTAACTTTGCAAACAGTGCTTTAAGATTTTTAGGTATAACAGGTAGGATGTTTAGCCTACAGAAAGTTATCAAAATTATTAATTCTTATTAAAGCAACCAAAGTGATCACTGAAGAGCAGTGAGTGTTTTTCTTTGATTATCATTAATGACAGACAGCAGCAGGTTTATTAGGCTGCTGTCACTTTAAGACATGACACGGATCTGACACGCGTCCCATTTTCTCACAACTCTATGTTAATTTAACATTTCATTTAAGACTGTGCTTGCGAGGATACTCTCTTTTGTGTTTTATCGAGCTTGAATGGTTTAAAAGCATCTGCATGAATAAGAGCGTGATCTAATGTAACGCTGCCAAAATATTACAGGAATAATGTTGTGGTAAATCTTTTTAACACGTTAAACTAAAAAAAAATGTAGTGCATGTGTTAATTTTGACAGCAGTAAATATTATACATATTCTAATAATATGATTTCCTTATATCGCCCACCCCTAAGTGGATGTCTTTATTGTGTGAGCTGTAAGCTCTCTCTCTGCAGAAGCTCAATCAACAGGACTGGCCTTCCCCCATTTAGTGGCATGCATGCAAGACCACGGATTCTCTTACCTGTTTCCGTGTCCTTGTCTTCCCAGTTCTGAGTTTAATGTATCTGGCAATCAACTCATTCCGACCTATGGAAAGACAAAAGATGAGATGTGTTAATGTCAAATGTGTGGAGATGTAATGCTGTAAATTCAATTACCCCAAATCAAAGCAGAAATGCGAGCCAATGAGCCAAAATCTCAATTGTTCCCACTATATCAGCAACATGTAGCATTCTTTACCCCAGTGAATAAACAAACACGCCTAATTTAAATGAAACCTTGGCTGTGAGTGCCATTACCATGAAAATAGCCCAACAAATCTACAGCTTTTCAATTTAATCTAATTTAATCCCAATTTCTTCAAAGCCCCATGCTATGAAAAGAAACCGATCCAGACATTCATATGGTTACAGCACGTAATGACAGAGAACATATTCATTTAACACACTACTGTTCTCACTAAATAATAATTAAAGCATGGTTTTGTAGTGATCTCCAATTAATGGCAGCTCTACACATTCTTGCGCCCTCGGCACTGCTCTAATTACTGATGCAAGGCACAATGACCCCTGCTTAGCCTTTTCATATGTTAATAACATACCGCCACCCCAAAACTATTACGCAAATTATAGGTAGGAGCCGCTCTAATTATGTGTCCAGCTGTAGCCAACGGTTGCCATAGAGCCCCCCCCCCCCCCCACCCCTTTTTTTAAATTCAGGACCATGTAATAAAACGAGCTTTTTAAACAGGCAACCGCAAAATTGATGTAGCTACAATTTACCACGTGTCCACACTATTTACGTTGGAACAACAATAAATTGTATTTTCCACAAAATATAATTAGCATAAAGTAAAAAAAAAATGTAACACATGTATGTGAACACACACACACATATGCTTTATTTAATCAATAGAACTGTGGCAACAGATTACAAGCAATATTATTAATTAAATCTAACAAATTAGAATTAAGTAATAATTAATCAAATCAATTCCTTTAAAGTTAACCATTTAAAATGAGTAAAACTTACAACAACAACAACTAAAAAAATCAAAAATTGAAGTCACCATTATGGTGATCAGTGTTTGTTTTAAAATGACGGTTTTCTCCTTCCGTGATTCTGCTTGTTAACGTCAGGTGTCTTCAATGTTGGCAATATAAAATAAATAGTTATTAATTATCTTTGACATCTGTCTGTTAGTGAGATATTTTTGTTAAATTCTTTGGTGTAAACTTTACTCATTTTAAATGCACTGTAAAAAGGTTGTTGTAGATTTTACAGTAACTTACTGGCAGCTGGATGTCAATAAGTTAATGTAAAAGTGTTTACAGTATCAGTACTGTAATTTAATTTACAGTACGACAATCGTATACTGTATTAATATTTACAGAATGAGTTCTATATTTTTCATTTACAGTACAAATACCATATTTTAATTTACAGGAATAATTCAGTATATTGTATTCATGAGTGCAACTACCGTATTTTTATTAACAGTATTAGAATTGCTTTCCTATTACATAATTAGATTTTTTTTACAATTTACAGTAGAAAATAATTACAGTAGTAAACACATATTTTCCCATAATCCTTGGCTATTTACAGTATTATACTGTTGACACATTTAACAGTATTATACTGTACATATTACAGTAAAATACTGTTCAAATTACAAAAATCCATTACAGTGTGGTTAATGGTTAACTTTTAAGGAATAATTTGATTAATTATTACTCAATTCTAATTTGTTAAATTTAATTAATAATATTGCTTGTAATCTGTTGCCACAATTCTATTGATTAGATAAAGCATATTCATTTTTAAAGCGTACATATATATATATATATATGTGTGTGTGTGTGTGTGTGTGTGTTTTAAAACCATAGATACAGAAAATCCCACTTTATGTATGTAATTTATTTTGTGGATAAAAGATGGAAATAGGGGTGTAACAATATATCGTGCCACAATATATCGCAATACAAAAATGCAACAATACATATCGTGGATAGTGACAATGTATCGTGGATAGTTCCCCCCAAAATCAAAATTACTGTGTGAGAAAAAAATTCAAGTTTTCAGAGTTTTAGTGTCAGTACACTGTAAAAAAATATTGTTGTTTTAACTTAAAGTAAGTAACTTGGTTGCCTTAAAATTTTAAGTTGATTGAACTGGAAAAAGTGAGTTAATACAATGAAGGAGATTCATTTAATCATCAGAAACTCAAAATAATAAGTTCTCAAATAACTTATAAATTATTAATTATCTAAATAAATTATTTAAGTTGATTTGACAAAAGAAAAAATGTTGTGATAACAAATCATGAAAATATTTTTTTTACAGTATACTACATTAAACTACTATATTGAATGTTGATTATAATGTATAATAATGCAATGGGGGAATATTTGTGGGTCCTGATAATGACAAATTTCCTATGTTACCAGTAAAAAGTGGGCTACATTTATTTGAAATATATTTCAGTGACAGAGTGCAAGCATATTCGTTTAAAATAATTCTGTATATTCAGCTTCAGAATCATGAATATTTTTATTCTGGTGTCACCACAGCCTATTTAAACCCACAATATAATATAAAAGTTAGCATTTTAATCATTAGTACTTTCTTTGTAAACCTTACATTGTGATATGTATTGAATTTCATTCATTTTCCTGGCCTATGATTAGAGGGAATGGGAATGACCCGAACACAGCGAGACTTGAACTCAAAAAAAGCCATATGATCACCACTGCTCAACATGTACCTAACAACCAGGCCATATCTCCATCAAAGCACATGTTAAAATTAAAGGGAAAAAAAAAAAAGTTGAGTTGAGGAGGTGAGGTGAGGTGAGCAGACGTGTTCTGGGTGTGGAGTGGGGTGACTGGCCATGACGGAGGCTGGGCTGAGGTCTGTTGTTTGTGAAATGGGCACACACTGAGATGGCAAAGCCGCATCATCCACCTGCTGTGCGCTGGGCTCGCGGTGTTCAGGTGGGCTGGGTAATCTCCTGAGCTTCTGCTATTAGGCACACCTGTCGTGTGAAAGGGAATCTCTTTCTCACTCACCTCCTCTGTCTCTGACGTACCAGTAATTTGCTTTTCTCTCAGTAAAATCCTCACGAGTTTTAAAACCAATGGGAACCATAAAGAATTGATTGGACCTGCTGATATCATGTTTTTTTTGCTTGTTTCCGCCACTGAATCCATTTTTTTTTTATTCCAACTTTTCATCTCACAATTGAGAGATATGAAGTCAGAATTGTGAGAAATAAAGTCGCAATTGTGAGAAAAAAAGTATTGAGACTTTATCTCACGATTTCTCACAATTGCGAGTTTACATCTCGCAATTCTGACTTTATAACACATAATTGTGAGTTTATATCTCGAAATTCGGACATCTTTTCTCAGAAATTTGAGATATAGAAAAAGACTTTTTCCCCCTCATAATAGTTTATAACACGCAATTTTGACTATATTTCGCAATTCTGACTTTGTAACACACAATTCTGACTTTATATCTTGCAATTCTGACTTTATAACACGCAATTTTGACTATATTTCGCAATTCTGACTTTATATCTCGCAATTTTGACTTTATAACATGCAATTGCGACTATATTTTGCAATTCTGACTTTATATCTCACAATTCTGACTTTATATCACACAATTCTGTCTTTATATCTTGCAATTCTGACTTTATAACACACAATTCTGACTTTATAGCTCACAATTCTGACTATATAACACACAATTCTGACTTTATATCTCACAATTCTGACTTAATAACACACAATTCTGACTTTATATCTTGCAATTCTGACTGTCACACAATTGCGACTTTATATCTCACAATTCTGACGTAATATCTCGCAATTCTGACTTTGTCACGCAATTGCGACTTTATATCTCTCAATTCTGACGTAATATCTCGCAATTCTGAGAAATAAAGTCAGAATTGTGAGATAAAAAGTCACAATTACCTTTTTTATTTTTCATTCTGTGGCAGAAACAAGCTTCCATAGAGCCCTGCACATGAAATGCAGGAAACAATATGTATATCATGGCCACAAATTAACAGTGCGTTCACACGACTTACTAATACATCAGCATGTTTGACTAAATCTTTACTTTTATTTATTTACAAAACTTCAGGAACAAATTATTATAATGTGCACACAATTTAGTAAAACAAGGGAACAAATTAGTGAATCACGGGCACGTGATTCACTATAGGGTTGCCGCGGTGAGGAAAATTTCCCACCGGTTAATCGACGTGTGACAACACCGGTAATCCCGGTGTCACCGTGGAGGGCAGGGCGGGGGGGTTAAATAGCTTTTAAATGCGTGCGCGTTATACTTTCACTTTCGAAATAAGCGTCAATTGCTTGAATGGACAAAAAAAACAACTCGCTGATAATAAAACTTTTATTTATAGACTTTTATTAGCATAACGAACGAATAAAAATAACCCCATGCATAGGCTGAAAAAAGTGAAAATCGGCAAAATGTGGGCCCAAACAAATAAGAACCATAAAACGTTTATTAACGAATAAGAAAATAAAATAGGCCTAAATAAATTACACAAAGTTTAAATGAGATAAAAC
This sequence comes from Pimephales promelas, assembly GCF_988280905.1. Taxonomy (NCBI): domain Eukaryota; kingdom Metazoa; phylum Chordata; class Actinopteri; order Cypriniformes; family Leuciscidae; genus Pimephales; species Pimephales promelas. Next base: position 4,385,767 of record NC_142769.1, on the reverse strand, counting down.
CAATTAAAAAGAGACGAATATAAAATAAAAACTTCAAAACGGACCTTAGCCTACATAAATGACATACTTTCACTTTCGAAATAAGCGTCAATTGCAATTCAGCGTCAATTGCTGGAATGGACAAAAAAAAAAAATAAAAAAAAAAACTCGCTGACAATAAACTTTTATTTAGACAGCACTTTTATTAGAATAATAAACGAATAAAATATAGACAGAACTTTTATTAGCATAACGAACGAATAAAAATAACCCCATGCATAGGCTGAAAAAAGTGAAAATCGGCAAACTGTGGGCCCAAAAAAAATAAAACGTTTATTAACGAATAAGAAAACAAAATAGGCCTAAATAAATTAAACAAAGTTTAAATAAGATAAAACCAAATAAAAAGAGACGAATATAAAATAAAAACTTTAAAAAGGACCTTAGCCTACATAAATGCACTCTAAAAAAAAGTAAAACACTATAAATTGGCATTTATTAACATTAATATATATATTGGCCAAAATATTGCCAAACAGGCGCTTTTGCATTGCGTTTTGACACCAAATCTTCCGCCATTATCTTGCTTTTCTGTAATTTGACTCGTTCTCGTCTCCACACGTGCTAAATGGAATCCTGATGCTTGCTGATCTGTGACGTGACGGCACGCGTTGCGCAGTTCATTTTTAATTATAATGCTCTCTTCAGAACTAAATTATTGAAAATTATAATTTTTAATTAATTCAAATAAATATTTTAGCAAAAACGAATACTTTAAAAAAAAAAAGTCAAGACATCGCGGTGTCACGGTGGGAAAGTGATGTCACCGGTGATGGGGCTTAAAACCGGTAACACCGTCAACACCGTCTATCGCGGCAAGCCTAATTCACTAATACTAAAACGAGAGAACTAAAACGAGAGAACGTATTCATAATTATTGGCTATATGTCTGCATGTCATGTGCAGGGCTCCATATGTTTTATTACTATACTGACTAAGTGAATTATGCAAATGAGGTAATGACACAAACATGCCAACAAAATCTGTGCTGACCATCATTTGTATGCCGCTATGCCGTTATAAAAAGGTGCTGATGACTAACACAATCTGTTATACTTCACTGGGACTGTGCTGCATCACCATACCTGAATAGTCTATTTTAAATACATAAATAAAAAATGCTGGATAAGATCCATGATAATTACTTATTCAAAAATTCTGCTTCTTTGATCAATATTTTTTTTACATAAATGTCTCTTAAAGCATGAAGAAAAATAAGCTAGAGATGTGAACAAGGTGCAATTTAAAATAATACTAATTATAACAAGCCTAATTTGCTGAAAAAGATGACCGTGACTTCATTTGAATACTCATACATTGGGGAAAACTGGACTGCAGTTGATTAGTGTATAAGAAGGTTTTTAGTCTTGAATAACAGCACATAAAACCGGTTTATAAATTTGCCCTATTTTGCATAAAGTCGCATTGTGACGTACTGTACATCCGAGGGTAATGGATTATTGGGGGGAGAAATGAAGGGAGGCGGCTTGTTGACTTTTGAGATGTGGGCGTTGCACTCAAAAGTGGAGGCGGATGAACCTGAGCTTGTATGGAGCTGGGTTTAAGTGGATTAAATGATTGGAGAAGTCCTGCGTTTGTCACAAGAGAGAAGTCTCACATTCTCGCCGGAAGATCCAGTTATCAAATTTTGATTCAAAATTTGACAAAGACACTGACAGGTTATGATGTATTGGTTTATGTCAAGTTTTCATAACAAAGACATCTCAAACAATGTCATATTTGCATTAAAAATGTCATAACTGAGCGAATGACTCTCAATGACAGTTGTCACAAACATGCATAAAACTTCCTTCATATTCATAACATCATGATTATGAAGGTGTCATGTCAGTCTTATGCACATAATGTTACCAGAATTTTAATTTCATGCCAACTAGAACTATTCATTTATCATCAATGTCAAAATAGATCTGAAAAGCCCCAATCAGGCACCGATTTTTAAAGACCAAACTCTGGAATTACCCACAAACCATGTGCATGTGTTGCTAACAGCAATATGTGAGATGTCTACATGATAAAAAATAAAATCTCCCTCTGAAAAGGCCTCGTCCTAACAGGTGTGTAGCGCTCCCCAACACTGCCTGAAGCCATGAGTGTGCGATTCCAACATGCGTGCTTGATGAATGGATGGACAGCTCTCTTTCTTCACGTAGGCCATTCTCTTAAGGCTATAACAACGGCAGGAGATCATGTGACCTCCAGGACAAATAAATAGCATCTGGGGATTTTCAGTTCTAGCCCACCTCCTCAGCATGCCAACACTGTAATCTCTCCCAGATGAAGCCAGGGCCTCGCCACTTTCAATAATTCACACACTGTGTACACATAACGTGACAATAAGGGCATTCATGCAGACGCCTGATTCCTAGATCAAAGCTCACAAACGGCCAGCTGTAAGCATGCTTACTGCTGAATAATTCATTCTTTTCACCGCCTTGAAAAAAACCCTGCTCAGCGGGACTTGGGCAGCAAGCTTTCTTTCCTGTGTTTGCCGTGCAAAACAACGTTGGCAGAAAGAAACTGAGTCAAAAAAAGAGGGTAAGGACACACTGGAGGTCCTGAAACCCCAGGAGACCAGCTGCCCCCCATGACCTTAATAAGAAAAAATAAAACACATTGCATTTTTACAGTAATATGTGTTTTATTCTACAAGAGTGTGCCCTAGCATGTGATTGGACTGTGAAACAACAAATTCTGCACAAAATGCACAAAAATTTAAATGCAGAACTTTAAAATGAGTTATTATTAATTGTGGTTGCTGAAAATCATACACATTAGGACTGCACACATTTGACAATGAGCATGTCTATGAATGATACACTCTAAAAATGCTGGGTTGTTTTAACCCAACCATTGGGTTAAAAATGTATTAAAAAAGTAACCCAATGGTTGGGTTTGTCCAAATTTGACCCAAAGTTGGGTTAAATCAACAGCTTTGGGCTGTTTAAATTAGTTCAGTTAACCCTCTGGGGTTGTTCGGCACAAATGGACCCGAAAAATGTTAATATTTTTTTTTTAAATCACAGCTTCCTCTGAATGGTCCGAAAATTGGTGACTTTGTTGGTATTTGGTATTTGAACACCCAAAAAAATTGGGGACAGGATGTGAATAGTCTAAGTGGTTGTAAAAAAAATAGTCACACTTGGGGTGTTCGGGTCCAAATGGACCCGCATGGAAAATGAATGGGAAATTGGCAAAAAAGTGAAAATAGTGAGTTTTTTTTGTGCGTACAATCTACAAATCAGCCACGGTCTTGAAAAAAAGCACACAACAGTGAAGGGGTGAATCTATAAAACATTAAGAGTGCAAAACAGACACACACAAACACACTTTTATACACAATCACACCAAAAAATTCAGATTATTCATGTGTTTTGCATTTTTAAAATGCTCAGTTTGTCCACCAGATAGCATCCATCTCATTTCAAAAATTGCTTTTGTGAGGCCTAGGCTTGACTCTAAAGTGAAATACAGCTTTAAAAAAAAAATATATATATATATATATATATATATATATTTTTTTTTTATTATTTTTCTATTATGTTCATTGGGGGGAAATTGTGTCATAATTATTGCATTAATACTAATTATAATTTGTTTCATTTTTGAAATTTTCTCAAAACACCAAAAAAGAAAAGAAAAAATATTATAAAAAACAAGTAAAAAAAAAATATCATGATTATATAAATCCCGCCCTTTGGGTCCATTTGGACCCGAACACCCCGAGTGTGACTCTGAAACGAACAACCCCAGAGGGTTAACAAAAGTTTTTTTTTTAAATGGACTTTCTACAAAAATGCTGAAATGCATCAAACCTCTATTAATAAAAGTGTTAAATCACTTTATTTTGTGTGAACATGTCCATTTGGATGTACCAATTCGATTTAAAGTCTTGTCCATGGTGGATATATTTATGGGGAATATATTCATTCAGCAGTGCGGTGTACACGAGGAGGGCGGCAGGGCAGGGGGTGGGAACAGGGAGGATGTGAACTCTTGAAAGAGTTCTCCAAATGTCAGTCAAAACAGTAGGGAAAGGATTAGGTATTTATGGTCTGACTAAAAAGCAGTGCACAGAGCAAGAAGAAATCTGTCCTCTCAAAGAAAAGCCGTCCCTTAAATTCAAACGCAGTAGAGTCCATATCAATGGTACCCTCTTTCTAGGATTGTCCCCCAGTTGACTCTTCATTCAATTAGGAATGCATCTCCGCCCTTTGCGCCAATTCCCTCAGAGGAAAGAGGAGCGGACACCCTCCCCGCTCCCTACTGAGAGCTGTCAGCACTCCCACCACAATTTAGACACTAACTCATCCTCCCCTGCTCAGACTCCTCAGATATGCACCGACAGACTCCCGCCATTGAAGGCTTTCTCTGAATAGGGTGTGTCTTTGATAGCTGCACAGTCTGGAGCCGAGGTGTGACTGTAGCTGGACGTAGCTAAGTTAGAGGACAATTAACAGTCTTGGTACAAGAGTTCACCCTCTCAATACATTCATCGATCCCTTGGTTCCTGCATCCCCTTTTTAAACTGATGAGGTTTACACAGCTGCCGCTTTGCCCGCCACTCCCCACTTTACCACACATTCACTCTCACCTTACAATGCTGCATCACACTTTTTTTAATTACCTCAACTAGGCTTCTTTCAAACAACTAGGTACATTTCCTCAGTGTTTTATGGCTGTTTCTCAGTATTGCCAAAACACCCTAGCAGGACTCAACTTTCAAATTACTAATCACCATTAATGTGTCAAGACTCAATACCGTATCTCAGCCCAACACGGCATCCCTCATCTTAAAAATGTATATCAAATGTGCCTTGTACATTGTCTACTTTGCGTAATTACCTCTCTACTGCAAGAAAAGATCAGTGGGCCATAAAACACTGCTGAAAGAAACAGTTGGTTTGAGCTGATCCAGCTGGCTAGGGCCACATTCATTCAAAACTGCAAAATTCAGTAACGTCCAACAATTTCCCATTGAGCACCTTAGGCAGTTAACGACAAGTCCGACACAGGAGCTCGTTAGCTAGTTGATCAACTGGGCCAACTGCTAGACCATCTTGGTCAAGAGCTTCAAGAGAGCTTGTACACCAAATTGGACCAGCTGCTATGCTCCAAAAATCAGCTTTACTGTCTTAAACTGACGAAGCAACACGTGTAAACTCTGTTAGTGCTGGACGATATACCGGTCCATCCCAAAAAACGGTGTATATTTTTGTTATGATTTAATTACACAATGTTCGGAACGACCGTTACGCTGCGCCGCCGACACCGTTTCAGACGGACCCTTTACAATGTTGCACTCGTAAGCAGTGACGGTGAGGCGAGGGTAAATCAAACAGCAGTGCTCTAGTGTTACGTTACTGGGAAGGTGGATGCTATGGCGTTATTATCCTGTCAAATGTCGAGAGCGCACTATTGTAGAGCAAAAGTAAATTAATATAATGCTCTGCTCTCAGATACACGCTGCTCTTGTAAGAATAGGCAGAGAATGTCTAATTGAAGAGAATTGGCACTGGCTGGTTACTTCCGGTTTCTGGACTGGCTGCTGTCCATGCGGGGGCGCTCGCGGTCGAGTGCAGAATGAATGGGAGTCTATGGGGTTTCACCCCCAGAAATCCACTTTTCTCAGGATGTCATTTTTTTGTCAAGTAATTTGAAAGTTGCATTCAAAAGGGAGGGCTAAGGTAATACACATTGCATTTTTAAGTTCACTTATCTGTTCTAAATATCCGTTCAAAAATGTGATGATGTCACACAATAGCAGAATGCTAGCGTGTTCCGGCCAACAACGGCCTAACCTGTAAGACATTGAAAGGACATAAGTACTTGTTCATTCGACTTTTGGCCTATAATCTATATTGAACTTGCATAATCAACTATAAAATCTATGTTGATTCATCGACAAGCAGGAGAAAGAGACACATTTAGCCGTTTAGCCCCATAGACTCCCATTCATTCTGCTCTCGCCCGTGATCACCTCCAGTGGAATTCTAATGGAACTGCAACCAGGATGATACACAATAGGGCTAATAGGAAGTGCCAAGGCTCTCCGTTAGACGGGCTCAGGAATAGGTCTATTTTCTCTGGGCCAATCGCGAATCTCTCCTCTTCCCCAGCTAACAATTTTAGGTTTTATAACTTTCCAATTAAGTTATAAAAACTATATTTCTGAATGTTCTAGGAACATTCAAAACGTCCAGTTTTTTAGACGTTGTATTAACTTTCTTGCTTGGTTTTAAGAATGTTATTAGAATGTTAAGAAATAACAATTTTAGGTTACACTGGGCGCTATTCTATTCTACAATTTTAACTAATGACAATAAAATAGACCATCCTAAGTCAATTTATTGCAGCAATTCCTCTCTCAACCAGTAGAAAATGCTTTGAACACCAGTTAATACCTCAGAAAAAAAAACTTAGTTTTGAAAAAAAAAAAAAAAAGTCAGAAATATTTGGTCAAACCTCCTCACAGTTTAAATGGGGTAAAACCATCACCAGCCCTTACATTGGCATCCCCTCTACCCTTCAAAGCACTCTGCGGAAGTTTCAAGCGTGTCTATGATTGATTAACTGTTGGAACTAGTATTGTCCTGGTAGATCAAATTAATCAAGCTGGTTAAAGCTGGTAGACCACCTTAGTTGGAACAGCAACAAATCAGTTTCCATGTCCCAGAAATAAGCGTGACCACCTTTAGTTGGTGTGAGCAGTCTTACATGTCTAACTAGGATAAAACCATCACCAGCCCTTACATTGGCATTCTCTCAGGCCTGGAGCAAGTTCAATCGGGTCAAAATGATTGATTATCAACCTGGGCTATCATTTGGTGGACTTGCTATTGATCTAGTAGACAATCTTAATCAAGCTGGTTAGAGATGGTAAAAAAAACAGCCATCCCAAAAATGAATTTGAACACCTTAAGCCGGTATGAGCTGTTCTTCTTTCTAGCAACACCTGGCAGTGTGCTCCTCCTTAAAGGTCTAACTGGGATAAAACCATCACCAGCCCTTACATTAGCATTCCCTCAGCCCTGGAGCAAGTTCAATCTGGTCAAGATGATTGATTAACAAACTGGGCTATCATTTGGTGGACTTGCTAGTAGACCATCTTAATCAAGCTGGTTAGAGATGGTAGACCACCTTGGAACAGCAGTCCCAAAAATGAGTTTGAACGCCTTAAGCCGGTGTGAGCTGTTCTTTTTTTTTTCAAGCAACACGTGGCAGTGTCCTCTTCCTTAAAGGTCTAACTGGGATGAAACCATCAACACCAGCCCTTCCATTAGCATCCTCTCAGCCCCTCACAGATAGCACTCCACAGGAGCCAAAGAGCCTCTGCAGCAGGAGTGTGTTATATCATTTAAAAAGACAGCATAAAATTGCCATTGATTCCACACCGAGGGGGTGAAGCAAATAAAGCCCCATCATCCTTCCTGCCAGCATGTCATAGCAAAGATGATTTAATCAAAGAAAAATCCTGCAGCTCGGCTCAGACCCCATGCCATAAACATTGTCCTCATTTATAGTTATAGCATATTAAAGCCTTTTAATGGCTTTGGTTATGTTCTTTGATTGCTAAAAACACATCACATTTTTTTTTCCTCAGAGCATTTTAAAGCACTCATTTCCTGTTGTACCACATTTGTTTAACGCAAGGCCTGACCGCACTCACATCTGGCCAGTTGGACGACGATGAAATCAGTGGATGCTGGACCGTGGCCATACAGTCAGAGATTTCTCACATAAAAGCCCACTTCAATGGCTTCGCCCCATCCAAATCTAGCATTAATCCTTAATAGGCCACAAGTTTTGATTGTTCCTAACATTCTTTCCTGTGAGATTTCAAACATGTGCAATAAAGCATTGCAATGACTTTTATGAGCCACTTGGAAATCAATTAGCAAAATAAATAAATGATTCCTTTGAATCAATCTGCTAGTCAATGAGTATTGTCCATTACTATATTTCATAGCAATATATTTGATTTGAACATTTACACTTTCACTCAAAATACACCAAGTGGATTTTAATCATTATCAAATCTATTGCAAGTTAGTCAATTTTGTATATTTTTGGGGGAGTACATTTGAAGAAAGAAAGATATACATGCTTGGTAGCTAGTAATTTGGGGTAGTGTAGTTATTGAGTAGTACTTCTGTCACTATGGATGGACAATATACCACAAAAGCATAGATTCTTTTGGGTTTGATATTCCCCCGGTGAGACCTGTGGAGACAGCAGCCCTTCTCCTGTGTGCAGTACAAGACACAATGCCCCTACTTCCCTGTCACGCGTGATAGATGACTCGAGGGTCTCCGGCCTCCATTAGCATCACAATAGACTAAACCAACAATATGGAGGCATTCACTCCAAGGGTCCCTGGCTTGGCTGGGCTGGGGGAAGGGCCAGAGTGGGGCAAAGCGAGACAGGCAGGAAGCCTTTTACTCCCAAGAACAACAGCATTCAAGGAAGACTGCTTGCTAGGAGGGGAACCCACATAGACAGGAGACAAAGAGCAAGATTTGTGCATTGGAAGTTGAGCAGGTGACACAGAACTAGATTCAAGTGCGCAAAATGAGGCACACAAAAGGATGAGGTTCAAGCAAAAGTTTACCCAGCAAAGGTTTCAGGATTGTGACTAATTTCAATAACTAATTTCAGTACATTCACAACTGGAAAATATCTTTCTTCAAAATAATAGTGCAAGCAAACTACCAAAAAAAAAAAAATGATTGACTACTCCACGTTAAGTATAATAAGATTAGTAAATGTGACAATATGTTTGAACTTGATCTTCCAAGGAACAGACTATTATAAACGAATGTGCCTAACCTTAATCTAGCAACTGAGATCAATTTAGAAGGCCGTTCATAACCAGTTGCCTAATTCAGGGGGTTTACATTTCCTCATATACGTTACACTTAACATTTCTTCACTGGCATTGTGGTTCCCAACCCTGGTCATGGATACCCTCGACACATTTTAAAGGGGCAGTTTACAAGACTCCCTTTTCAACTAAAACCTACAAATCTTGTGTTTCGGACATTTTTAGTCCATTGTTGTAAACATAGCCTAAGTATATCTGACACTGGACTTGGGCTGTGTCCAAAATGATACACTGATTACCTACATTACTCCACGAATATAGTTCACTTGAGGGAGTGAATGTCAAGGAAACTATGTATAAAACGTAATTAAACAATTTAATAATCAATACAAATAATAATTTATACTAGAGCCCGACCGATAAAGGATTTTGAAGGCCGATACCGATACAAATATTTTTTGGTTTTAAAATCCGATATATCGGCCGATATTCTTTATTTATTTTTTTTTCAGAAACGCGCAACAAAACATTAACAGATTTCCCTAACATAGTTATTTGTTGTTATTTATGAGTTTTAACTGAAATAATATGATAATGCATTTTAAAAAGAAACTTGTTTCTTTTATTGTCACAACAGAACAGAGGAACATCAAAATATATTAAAGTTCTGATAAATAAAATAATAATTAGTCCCTACATTGCCTTATAAGCTACCTTATAATTACAATGTCAGGTTAGCTAGTCTATGATGAGCCATAATTTAGCAATAACGTCATACTGCAAATTGTAAAACATACAGTACATTTTCAATTTAACAGGCCAAGGAGAGATGGTTCAAGCGTGTTTCGTCCGTTTTTATTTTATTTTTGAAATATTCATTTATCGGCCATTATAACTGCCGATACCGATAGTTTGGAAAATGTCTAATATCGGCCGGCCGATATATCGGTCTGGCTCTAATTTATACCTGTATGATATTATGCTGTACCCACATTGGACCACCGGTGTGGAAAATGTATGGATGGATGATTCAGCTGCGGCGCCATCTTCTGGTCAAACATGGTGTAACGCAGTTCAGATGTTATGGGAAGAACGAGGCGGGAAATGGCGAACATTTAAAGGGTAACTAAACCTCTGGTCAGAGCCTGACTCCACCGACTGGCAATATTTGAAAAACGCTGAAAAAAATGGGCAAAGCCCAGCGGAGATAGGGATGACGAACCAAGGGCGGATCTGAGCAGGGGGCGTGCACCTGAGACCCGCAGTGACTCTAAAATGGAGAGTGACTGGAGTGACGCAAGTAGGTTAGCTTTAAAACAGAGCGGTCATTTGAAATCGAGGACTTTTCTCCCTCACCTTCACCTGAAGTGGAGGACAGTGAATTGTCTATGAACACAGGGCCATATCAATTCAAGCCGCCGGCTCTTCACTCCCGCATCGCGATTGGCATTTGATGAGTTTTGTCGAGTTGATGTCAATAGCGCGCGCTCTCTGTAGTCATATGTTCATATTGATATTTTGCCGCTATGTGAAAAAATGCGCCGGTGCGTTTGCCGACCCCAGAGGATTAACTTTAGCCTAAACTTTGTGATTAAAACTGACCACTGTGCTAAACACAGATAAATCTACGCTAACTTGAAGCTATCCTAACTGTACTATGCTACTAACTAACTAGGCTACATAGATGCTACAATACTCTATCCTGATCGTTTTCAATACTCGTAATTCCAACTCTTGACTCGCAGTGGTTTTGACGAAACTTTTTTTTTAAACTGCCGAGGGCGTGGTAGCTCGTACCAAGGGCGTGGTGAGCTGGAACCTGCTTACGTCACGAATAACCGCTAACATCCAATAGGAAAATTCACCTGCAGTAGCCACCGTTCAAACTGAAGAGGGCAGCACTCGGACGTTTTTACACCATATATTGTAGAATTAAAACACTTTATCCCCAAATGTCAAATCAATGATCGGCACTAATAAAGCCCCATTCTTTTAGATCATTGACTAAAAAAAGTTGGTTTAGGGTTTAGTTACCCTTTAAAAAATGTAATAACAAAACAAAACAAATAAAAACGAAAGTAAACGACGGCAGCCCCTCACGGACGACTGCTGTCACATAAAACAAACAAAATGGCCTCTCTCGTCCTTTACTGTCGTCGCTCCTCCTTTTATGCTTCCGCTCCCCCGTGAGAGATAAGAGACCGGTGCATCACACAGGTATTGCTCATCAGCAATCACACAACCGGCCTCGTGCCATTCTCCCACGGCCCTCGTCCTCGCCCCGGGAGGTACCCACGAGAATGCGTCTACTTTGGTTTCGGACACCACTACAAATGGCTGTCCCTTCAAATAGTGCCCTATTTAAGGGTATAGGGGGCGATTTCAGACAACATTGGAGTCTTTACTAATGAGCTGATGAGTTGAATCAGGTGTGTTTGATTAGGGAAACATTTCAAATGTGCAGTGCTGGGGGGACTCCAGTCCCAGGGATGGGAAGCACTGCCATTAAGAGCCTTATTATGAATTACACAAAATGCCCTCTGTAAGCTTTTTAAACATTCTTCACACTAAAAATGTTTGCTTCAAGTATTTTCCACTGAACGGCTCTTTTGGGGAACCAAAATATGGTTTATTCTATCACATTTAATTTAACCAAATTCGACATGCACTTAGCAAGACCCTGGGCTTTTAGGGTTAAAACACTGGCCTCTCACCCACTCTTTGACTCAAACAACCTTAGAGTTAAAGATCATGCATTTTGCACTGTGACCTAATGAGTGTGTGTGTGTGGGATTGGGTTATTCTGCCTGGTCTGCCATCTGCCACCTGCTGAGAAAGCAAGACCTCCCTCACACACACATGAACACGCATCAACCACTTACCACACTCAGAAAGCCCCTTCATAGGAGAATGGAACAAGAAACAAGCTTTCCAAACCAAGCCATGTCCACATTAGTGATGTTTGGTAAGGCAGGATTCAAGATGTGAACAACCAACCCAAATTAATAAAAAAATCCTCTAGACTTAGATTAAAGTAGGGGTCAAATATTATTGATACTTGTGGAATGGCTCTTTGACTTGGGTAAGTGAGGAACCACTAAGCAACCACATAGAACACAATAGCAAATGAACTATTTATGACCCAGCACTCTTAGAAGAAATGGTTCCATCCCCCGCTACATATATGGAACTCCAAAATGGTTCTAAATAGAACCAAATTTTTGGTAAAAGGTTCTATTGGCCAAGTATGGAACCCCAGGGTTCTATATGGAACCCTTTTTTTAAGAGTGTATAGAACCTTTTAGGGGTTCCAAATACGTAGCGCTGATAGAACCTTTTAAGGTTCTATATAGAACCTTTTCTTCTAAGAGTGAGTATGCTTCATTTTCTGTGTTCAACTCCATTTCGAGCACAATCGAGTGCGCAAGACTTTCAAAGCATACTCCATTGACCATGACCATGGACAACGTGTTGGATGTGTGCCCAAGGTGGTAAAGTGGACAAGGGAAGTACAAGCCCTGGTGACACCTAACATCATGGGGGCAAGATTTGCATGGGCAATACCAACATTCTCTCCAGAAAATGTAAAAATCGAATAGATTGTAATCATAAAAAGCTATGTGAGTGTCATCAAAACCAATAAACAGTGTCCATCCAAGGAAATTTACCACAGCTTGCTGACACTGGGCAAAAGAGGGCATTTCTCTCATCATCATGAAGGTGCTAGTCACTGTCAAGTAAAAATCAGGGTGATTTTAGAAGTCTCAGTTAGATAGTTTCAGACCTCAACAGGAAGACTGAACAACACATATATACAGTGGGCTATAATTAATCACACAAAAATACTGAGAAAATCCTTTTAATGCACTAGACACTACATTTATGCTGGTGCATGTAAACCCATCTTATAAGGACACATTCATTCCGTCAATAATGCACAACATCACCAGGACATCGGTGCACTGATGGAACATCTTTAATCTTTCAGATACTCTATTAAATCTAATCTTCACAGGCTTTCATTTATTCCAATCCACTCTTGAGCCAAGGATTTCTTGCTTTGTCTCAGCTTTCATATCTATAAGCCTATACTTCATGAGCTGATTCTCAATGCACATCAAAATCGTTAAAAGCATTTAACCTTAATGTACAAAATGCAGCTTCTGTTTGGGCCAGTCACTTATGAGAAGCTCATGGTGACGGCGAATGAGGATGGATTAATGCGCACCCTCGTGACATTGTAACGCACAACTGCCTTCACTTGCTACACTTTTTGTGGTCTGTAAATGACGAAGACCGGCCTGAAATCTGCTTCATGTTTCTTATTCAGCTATTACGTCTTACTGAAAATTCCCCCCACTCCATCAATGTCATGCAATGCACTGCTGATCTGAAGTGAGCGGGAGTTTTGTATGAAACCAGGATCTACAAGCATGCATTGGTAATAGACCATCACTTCAATCCAAAAAGTCTGCCTGAGCACAGCTGAGAAACTCTATATATCAAAGTAAAGGCCTGTTCACAATTTCGCATGCGATATTCGCCAACGTTTAACGCCTCATGACTAAACAAAGGGCGCCAATGTGAGTGTGCAAACTGACGCGAAAAACGGCATGTTTAAAAGCGTCATTTAAAAAAAAAAAAAACGCCTAGGGTTCGTTTGTTTGGTTACGCGCCGCGTCAAAAACTGTTTTAAGTCGAGAATATAGTTGTTTAAAGCTCAAATCTGTGGTTTCTTTATAAAGATTGCGCCTTTTTTAAAATTGTTCTGACGTTTTCGGAGTTGTCAGAACCAGGGATCAGCAGCACATCTAAAGTTAACTAGCCCGCCTGGAACACCCTTAACATGGCTAGTCATTCTAACGTTTGCCGCGGATAAATGCTATGCTACTATGTAAGCTACCTAAAAAACAATAAGAACGAGAAATGTTTAAATTTACAATCTACATCTTCGGTTATATACTAGTATATGAAACATACAAGTTAAAATACATTAATGACACCTTATAACGTACTTCAAACGTCTCTTATAATAAACTGATTTTCTCTAATTTGTAACCAGGCACTGAAGCGTTTACCCATAAAACTAGCTTTGAACCAATCGGATCGCTTGGGTCCTAAGGTGGGACTCATCTCTTCACCACACCGGAAGACAAGGAAGATGCAAGGAAATATATCTATGGGCAAGATGAATGTTGAGCTGCTGGTCTCGGAGCATAAAGAGCTATATTATAATATTTATATTAGTATTTCTGTTTTACATTAAGCGCCATCTAATGTCAGGGAATGAATTTGCATGTTCACTCGGCTCATCGTCAGCAAAAATCGCTTGGGTGTGAACACAAAAAATGGCTAATAACGTGCGCTGATATTCGTTCTACGAGCCTTAACACCGGTCTTTAAAAATAAAATAAAAAATGCAAATTAGAGTATCTGATCATTTTTTGTGGTAAAATAAATGCCAAATGCAATTTTTAGCAAAATCATGTCCTTCATTGATAATTGTTATTTAGGTTATATAGACTGCAAATATTTTTTTAAATATTTATATAAATAAATATTTATTTTTTATAGTGATGGAAAGATATGTTGGCCAATATTTAACAATTTTTAGACGTCTATAACTTGTCCAATTAACAAATTAACATTTTTCCTTCAGTCAGTCTCAACATTGCCAATAATATTTTTTTTAAAACAGAGTAAATTGAGTATATAGTTTATCCACATCTATTCAATATTGGATGTTTAATGGTTTCTGGCTATTGTAAGGTTTAGATTGCTATTGTGATCATCATGCAAATGATTAAATGGGAAGGGAAGTGATTTATTATTACAAAGATTTAAGCTCTAAGCTAGCTCTTCCTGCTGTGCATGATAGCAGAGCTGTTTGCTTTTGTGTATAAAAATGAGTTAAGTTTATTAATGTTGACGTAAATTAATGTTACTTTGAAATGCGCAGTAAATTATTTTTAAGACCACACAAACAAACTCACAAAACAAATTGTAATGTCTCACTAATCATTGAGATGTATTGGTTATTACTCACTACTTTTATTGTCTATGTTTTTTCAAGTTTTCTATATCCCAGAGGTCTCGTCTCTATTAATAAGGACCCTTATTTATCAGAATCAGAATATTTAGGTTTAACAGATTTCTAAAGGAATTTTTATCCATCCTTCATCATGCATTATAATGTTGTGATGCCTAAGTACTATTTTAGCTCTTAGTGTGGTTTAATTTTTTTTAACAAAGTAATAGTTTTTTTTCTTCCATAAATCAAAAATATTGCCAGCCTACACTGTAAAAAAAATAGTTAACATTTTTTTCTTTTGTCAAATCAACTTAGATAATTTATGTAGTTCAGATAACATAATATTTTGAGTTTCTGGTGATTAAATTTATCTCTTTCATTGTATTAACACATTTTTTCCATTTCAATGAACTTAAAATTTTAAGACAACCAGGTTACTTATTTTTTTTAAGTTAAATCAACAATATTTTTTACAGTGCATCAATATCACTCAACATTGGTGCATTAGTTTTTATAAAAACAAAAACACATTTTGATAGTCCTCTTTTTATATAATTGAGTGTTTTATGGATGTCTAACTAATCCAACTATGAAGTAATTACAAAGAACCAGTTCGAAACAACGCTTCATTCACAAAACTGAACATCACCAGTTCAGAGGGCACCAGAAATGTGTCGGTGTGACTTAAGAATACGAATACAAAGCTGACTAATAGACCATCAGTCTTACCACAAGTACATCGACATGACAGCCGATCTATTAATTCATCATAGTACTGTCTTTAAATATAATAAATACCACTTTAAAAATCAATTGAAAGTGTACGAACACGAAATGAGATCGATAAGTAACTCCTGTTGCCCTGCGAGAAGTCTGAAAGCTCTGGTCGCGGGCTCGGCTCTAGGTCATGAGTCAGAAAACCACGGCAGGATTAACGGTGGGCATCCATTGTGGGAACAGACAAGCCACCAGCAGAAATCTGTGGGTCGCAACCCGGAGGCTTCACCGAGACAGAGAGGATTACGCTAGACGACCCCTCGTAAATCCTTGCGGTGAGGCGGCAGGTGAGGAGGAAGAGAAGGCCAGGGCGTCTTTCCTCTATTTTTTGCTGTGTTTCCCAGCAGCCAGACTCCCGCCCTCTCTCCCAGGGTCTGCCTGTGCTCCCAAAGGACCAATTATTACAGCAAGTCCTCCACTGAATCACTCTATCAATTAGGAGGTGGTGAGTACATCATCACATATATTACTGCTGAGGCAGGCCTGGCTGTGGGGGTTAGGAGAGAGAGCGAGGAAGAGATGGATGGATGGACAGCACACTGACACGCTAGAGTCGGTCGCTGTAATCGGGGCTTCTCGGCGGTGCGGGACAACCCCACTTCCAGCCCAGCGGATGTGTGAACACACTGATGGCTGGCACCACGTTCAGAGCAAGAAAGAGGGTTAAATCAATATTTTCAATCTCTCAGGATCAATCCCACATCTGAACACCAAGAGAAACCTGTTAGCAGTCACCAATATGTGTAAATGAAAAGCCAAACTTCGTGACCTTGATGCTCCTCGTTTTTAAGTTCCCCGCCTCATCTCCTGCAATGCGAATCTCCAACAAGCCCAAACTCAACTGAATTGTTTCGAGTTTCAAGTGAATCGGGCTCCTGTGCAACACCACCTTCTAGAATCGTCCATCGGATTCGGAAATATACAAACATCTTTGTAAAAAAGTGTTTGACCTAAACACAAATTATTTAATGACCATTTAGAAAAGCTTGTGAAACTGAAATTGTTTAAATAATGTAATATTTTTATTGATGCATATAATCATAAATAGTTTTTTTTAGTAAATGTAATTATTTTTCATTTATATTTTTTTTCCTGTTTGTATAAATTAATTACAAATGTATATATTCAATTATATTATTTAATTTTATAACAACAACAGTGTTTTTTTTTCACACACACACTTATTGTTTTCAGACATTGATTTATCAACTGTGATCATATGAATGACCATTATATCCCTTTTGTGTGTTTTTTGAGGCACTTGCATTATAGGATTATTTTTATAAAAATCTTTGAGAAGAAAGAGAGTCATATACATCTTGGCATGCGGGTGAGTAAAAAAAAATGAGATTATTTGGAGTATCCCTTTAATATCTGCACATTTATGAGCAAGAATAATATATTCTTAATTGGTTTTGATTGAGATGAAACATTATTGATTGACAATAAATGTATATATATTTTAAAACAATATTTTTGCTCTTGGTTTTATCATGAGAACAGTAATATTTTAAGTAATTTCTATCACATTTTGAAGAATGTGAAATATGGTAAATTTTGAGTTCACATGATTCATCATGATGTCAAGTGTTACATATGTCGATAAACTGTCAATGCTAAGAACATACCCTGCCTTTTCGAAATTGCACTAAACACACTGTAAAAAATGAATATGCTTTATCAAATCAAAAAAATTGAATACAAGCAATATTATTAATTAAATTTAACAAATTAGAATTGAGTAATAATTCATCAAATTAATTACTTAAAAGTTAACCATTTAAAATGAGTAAAACTTACAACAACAACCAAAAAAAAAAAAAATCACAAATTTAAGTCACCATTGTGGTGATCAGTTTTTGTTTTAAAATTATGTTTTGCTCCTTCCGTGATTCTGCTTGTTAACATCAGATGTTTTCAATGTTGGCAATATAAAATAAAGATTTCTTAATTAATCTTTGACGTCTGTCTGTTAGTGAGATATTTTTGGTGTAAACTTTACTCAGTTTAAATGGTTAACTTTTAAGAAATAATTTGATTAATTATTACTCAATTCTAATTTGTTAAATTTAATTAATAATATTGCTTGTAATCTGTTGCCACAGTTCTATTGATTAGATAAAGCATATTCATTTTTACAGTGCAGAATACACAAAATGCATTATAAATTTATAATTAATCCAAAGTTATAACAAATTTTAATTTCCTCTTTTTTTAGATCATACACTAGTGAGCCCTTACAAATATCCACAGTATGTGTTAACCAGTGAATACTGCTTGCAGTACTGCTTTACTCAGACAAAAGCAGCCGACTGGAGAGGTGAAATATGAGACCAGCCTAAACACAGGCTGATTCTTCAACAGTGAAGAAGACGGCTCAAATGATCGGCACAAATCTCAACAGTCAAGTCTAAAAAATGCAATCAAATACGTTGAGCAGGTACATTCATTCTTCAAAATGGGATTAATTATGGGTATGATGTTAAACCTAATGAGGATTGAGTGATATATAAATGGTGACGGACAACAAAAATTAGACCATTGGGTTTAAGTGAATTATTCACATTCCAGACGTATTTCAGTCATTTGTTCAGAATCAAAAATTGACCACTCCATTTTACGTGGTCTTCAACTTCAAAACAAGCTCTTCGTGCAATCAGAGAAGCTGTCAATAGTATCATGTCACACCGTGGTCAACAAATAGCAAATATGAAACGCCCCGGGCGTTTTGCTTTCACAATCGGCCACTCAAGCATGGGATAGACTAGACAACCCAAAGCACTTGTTTTCACCACGGCATGACCGGAGAATGTCTTGACCAGTGGGGACATGCAGCACGAGACCCCAGGGTCATTTAAACAACTCAGAAGGTCAACAAAAGGCCACGTCCTAGCCACGAACACTCGAAATCTGAAACCTGCATTGAGTCAATACAAACAAAATCATGTTAGTTCTCCGACAGATCCATATGTTGACAATGTCTAGGTCCAAAAGAACGAGAAATTCCTCATTGTTGGCACAAAACATCAGGTGCTGCTGACAACACTAAGCCTTGTTACGTGCGACACGACCAGGAGGCGTAAGATAAAGTCCACATCCATCACTCAGACAGAGAACATGGTTAAATAGCCTCTGATCTGACATACTGCAGCTGCTTTTGTGTTCTCGGGATGCGTATTTTTGTCACTCCACTGCAAAGCCCCTCTTCTTATTTTGCAGTCAGGCAGTAATATGAATTTTAGGGAGCACAATAAATTATAATTCGATATGCTTTGTTAGAAACCACTACAAATATTCCACAGGGCACACAGGAAAAAAAAGGCAGAGTTAGTTTGCCTAATCATCATTTTCGTGGAACAACGGCATAAAACGTAACCGGAAATATGTTTCTCGCAGGTGTGAAGCCACTGCGGCGTGTCAAAGCTGCAATTGTGCACAAACAAAAGCGAGGGATTATATTGGAGGTTTGTGTTAGACTAAAGTTCTCCAGACTCCATTCTGAGCGAATGCAGAAAGCAGGGGCCTGAGCGGATCCCAGAATTCCTCATTATCCTCACAGCGGGTAGCTAGGGTGCGCCAGCGGTGCGAGCGCGAAGCGGGCCGCCACTGAGGCAGGTCTGGGAACAGCGCTCTGACAGCCCCACGGGGGAGGCCGGGCTCGCTCATTAGGCCTAAATGATCCACGGCA
This sequence comes from Pimephales promelas, assembly GCF_988280905.1. Taxonomy (NCBI): domain Eukaryota; kingdom Metazoa; phylum Chordata; class Actinopteri; order Cypriniformes; family Leuciscidae; genus Pimephales; species Pimephales promelas. Next base: position 4,366,387 of record NC_142769.1, on the reverse strand, counting down.
GCCCTGCAAACCAAGTGCCACTTAGTGCCCGTCGGAGACGGCAGTCCGGCCTTGATGAGATTGCTGAGCACACTGCATATCTATAATAACACGGTGAGCAAAAAAGGCCTTACAATGGTGGAGGTAACTCCGGGAAATGGGTCTAGTAAACGTTTGGCCTATAGCGTGGCAGCGAACTCCCTGAAAATGTCTTGGCCAGCGTTGAAATGACACAATACGATAAATGTTTGCCACCTCCAAAGCAAGCAGATGCACTGTGGGAACCGCGACGGTGGTGAAAAACTGTGACTAAAAGCAGCTCGTCGCTCCTGAGACAGATGGTCATTTCACATGTAATAATTACAGCAGCCTCATGCATTCTCACGTCCCTGTCACATTGTGAGATTTACACTGCTTTATGGTAATAATCTGACTGATTATACTAATAAATGTCACGAAAACTTGTCTGAAATCCAGTGCATGGTGACAGGAAGGTAATAGAGAAACGTATCCATATCGTAATCGGCTATTTTGTATTTAAGCAATTGGATACATTTAAATCAATAAGATGTTAAGACTTTAATATATTTAGTCATTTAAATGTATTTTTTTTAGCTAGAAAACAAAGCAAACAATGTTTTATTGTTGTGCTTAATTTACTAGAATCTTCAAGGAAGATTTATCCCGAAAAGTCATAAATAGGGTTGGGTATCGTTTGAATTTGAATGATTCCGATACCGATTCCTTGTTTCGATTCAGGTTCCTAACGATTCTCGATTCCGATTCTTTTAAGAGGCAGGGTCAAAAAAGTTTAGCTAACCTTGCTAACCAACGGTCTTTCTGAAGGAAATACTCCTGCTGTCGCAAATTTTGCATTTTGCCGAGATTTCGTTATTTTTAGAAAAGTGAAGCCACACTTTGGACCGCCGACGTAAGCTACTCAAGTTCGACTCGCGTGGTTATGCCAACACTTCCGGTAGACGCTTCTTCGTTGGTGTTGTTCAGCGGTTTCTTCTTCCGCTCGGCGGACTGTGAATATCGAAACTAGGAATTGAAATTTTAACTTTTGAACGATTCCGGGAAAAACGAAAAGTTAGTCCCGGTTCCAATCGATACTCGATTCTCGATACCCAACCCTAGTCATAATCTTCTCGCCCTCATGTCGATCCAAAATTTTTCCGCTTCGTTGGTAACCAAATAGTTTTGGGGACAGAAAATTGTATGGACAAAAAATACACTTTTTGTATTTAAAAGTGATGTGACTTGATGTGACGGACCCGTCGTGGACGACCTTTAAAAAAATTAAACATGCTAGTCTTTTTGTGGTGATGTCGTGAAGCTTTGCAGAGGCGACGTAGGTTGTCGCACACTGTGACACACTATACGAGAAGATACGATTGAATCTTTCGTCCCGACGCCCGTTGTCGTTTACGAATCCCCGCGACACACGTCAAACGGATCGTGCCAAAATCGGGGTAAAATCGTGTAATCTGAATATGACACCCAATTTTATGTCAAGTTGTCATGACAAAGACACTGACAGGTTATGATGTATTGGTTTATGTCAAGATGTCACAACAAAGACATCTTAAACAATGTCATATTTGCATTCAAAATGTCATTGCTGAGCGAAAGACACTTAATGACAGTTGTCACAAACATGCATACTTCATATTCATGTCATGATTATGAATGTCTCATGAACACCCCTTCAAGTAAAGCGTTACCAATGGAAGATATCCATTTTATCACTTGATGCCGTATGCATTAGAATCTTTTTTTTTTTTTTCCAACATGACTTTTCAGTTCGAAGTGCAAATGAAGTTCTTGAAAAAGAAACTGGAAGAAGTTTCTACATAACACACATTACAGATAGCATTGTGCTGTGGCGCATTATTCCTAACAATTTGACTTAAGGCTCTGCTGCGTGCACAATAACATCCATTAAATGCAATTTCAGGGAACTCAATGTCCCATTGTGGGTTTTTTTTTTGTTTTTTTTGCCATATTTCACATCTGGTCATGTGTTCATTTATATAATCCAGAGGGTATGTAATCACGCAGGACGTGCTGAATGGAGGCTCGCAAAGCAGGTGAATTATGTAAGTGGCGCATCTTCGCTTCTTTCTGCTGAAGGGGACCGCCACTTTCTTCCACCTCTTTTCATGCTCCTCTCATCACAAAGCAGCTGTTGTGATGTTTTTCACCGCGGTCACAATTAACCTCTGAGGCTGGGCAGGGAGCCAGCCCCGGCACAACTCGGGGCGCTAGAACGCCCATCAGGTAAACAGTATGATAAGCTTTGCTGCAAAAATTAGACATTGTTTTGAAGTGAGAGGCAGTTGCTATAGTGACTGTTGCTAATTAACTGCATTCAGCCAGGGGAACAAAGGGCTTAAGGGTACTCAGGACGGCGTCTCTAGCAGAGAGCTATGCGCGGTGAATATGTGCAATCCCGCGGGTCTCTCTGCACCAAAATACCTGCGCCTCTCCTTCTCGTAAGTGCCGAGAGATGCGCCGCGGCGGTCGTTTTATCGAGGCTAAAGGCTGCTGGACGGCAATTACTGAACTGTGTGAATCTCGAGGCCGTCGGGTTCTGAGCTGCCCCAAAAACAAAAATAATCATCGAGCCAATCAGGGTGCTTCATCAGCATGGAGGACCTCTCGAAGGAGATCTCATCAGCTCCTGTGGCATTCTGGAGGGTGGCCTGCCAGCTAGCGCATTTCATTAAAGCGTTGGTACACAAGAGAGAAGAATCACAGAAACACGAGTAAGAGTGTTGTACGGTCACCGTGACCCTGGAGAAAAAAAACATGAAATACCTTAAAGGGCACCGATTATGCCCCTTTTTACTAGATGTAATATTGGTCTCTGGTGTCCCTAGAATGTATTTGTGAAGTTTCAGCTCAAAATACCCCACAGTTAATTTATTATAACCATTTGAAAATGTCATTTTGGGGCCTGCTTAAAAATGACCTGTTTCGGAGGTATACGGCTTTAAATGCAAATGAGCTGCATATCCCCGCCCTGCCTTTGGATGAGGGCGTAACTTGATACCTATCGCAGTCGGTAAGCAGAATGGCTAAAGGCGGGCATACACTGTGCGATTTTCGTCCGATTTTGAGCCGAATTCTGACTCGTGCGACTCATTTTCGTGTCGGACCGATTTTCAGCTTTGTCGTGCGTCGTTTGTCGTGCAGTGTTCGTGCAGTGTACAGGGAGAAACGAGAGGCGATTAACCTCTCACGATCGACAATCGGATGAATTTCTGGCATGTCAGAAATTTTGGTCGCTCCTCGTGACTATATCGCACAGTTGAAGCAAAGCTACGAACCGATTGCCCTAAACTCAGTGTTTTTTCCCCTCACTGCACCTGCGCGAAAACAGAAGTTTAACCATTTCATCTGCAACAAAAATAAAATTAAAATAAAAACGAATAGAGGGAGATCAAGTTCTGTAGTTCAAACTAGCTACAAATTACTGTTGCTTACCTCCAGTTGTTCGTGTTGCAAAATGGATAATATTACCCACCGTCTTCAAGCCACCTGATATGTAACACCTCTTTTATTATTTTCTCAAACAATGTTTTTGAAATAAACCTGTTTTTAATTTTCATTGATGATTAATTATGGCAATGTTCGGACATATTATAGACGGTTAATAGTTATTTTATATGCCTATAATTCATTGTAATCGACCTAAATATTTTAGACAATTTTTAATGAGGAGTAAGATTATGTAATATTTTATTATCCTCACAGCACGTTGGTTATGTGCTGTGAAAATATTGCGTGGAAAATTAATTATAATAGCGGATCAATTTAATAATAAAATTAGCCTATAGGCCTCCCCTAATAACGATAATATAATACTAATAATAATTAAATGCATAAATTGAAAATACTAAATCATCTTGATACTGATAGCAGATGCTTGTTTTGACAATATCTCTGGATACATACACGTAAATAGGCGCAATCCAGGTGGTTATCGCAGGTATTACACGTATAGTGTGAGCAGTGAAGTCGCAGCTCGATGATCGGACCGTACAGTGTGAGCACATAAATCCTGAACTTTGGCTTTGCATCGCATGCGATTTACTCGTTCAGTGTGAGTAGGTACCTTGCTGAAATCGCACAGACATCGCACAGTGTATGCCCGCCTTAAGAGAGTGAGAGACGCGCTGTTTTGAATGTCATTCAGCGTACGTTTGAATCGGAATATATAAATAGCACGAAGAGACTCCGGCAGAATAAACACAAATGAGAATGGACCAGTACGTCTCGGTATGGTTATTTGATACATTTATGTACTTTAGCGTTGTAATCGTGTTCCCTTTGAAATGATGGGCATGTGCAACACACACACACAGACACACAAACACTAAATAATGCTGGCGCAATTTTTTTGAAATTACATACACATACTGTGATAAAGTTTGCTACGTACAAGCAAAATTACAATTATGCGAGGGACGGGGACCTGTGGCGTCATGTTTACTTGTCATACGGGTGCTTCTGTGGCAAATGTGAGGAGATGGCTAACATACAGAACAACAACATACAGTATATGCAGTTTTAATACAATATCTTTAAATATATATAAACGTGTGGTTACACACTATACAAACAAGGTTTAAATTATATAGCCTACACAGACATCCTACAACGACAACAACTTTAGACGCATTTGTTGTTGAATTGGCTGACATTGACTGAAAAGACTATTTGCTCAAAAATCATAAAACACACTTACTGTTACTGGAGGTGACGGTGGATCGCAAACAGTAGATGACGATCCACAGTTGAGGATTAACTTTTAAGCTACAACAACAGGATTAACCCACGACAGAACACTTATGTTTCCAAGAGACATAACAGGTAATGGAGGATGATGTGTACAGATCACCGAGGGCGGGGTCTAGGCCACAGCCACACTGTCAATCAAACCCCTGTCTCTCGTTCTACGTCACAAAGACCTGGATCTCAGAACAGCTCGTTCTGAGGCAGTGCATATGATTTATTGAGATTGTAAAAAAACCACTGGGTGGATTTTTATCATTCTAGTGTGGTTTTGCTCACACACTGCCAACACACATTTATGTTCGAACACCATGTAAAAGTGAATTTTCCATAATAGGTGCCCTTTAAAGGGTTAAGACATTTTTACTTGTATTCGAAAAAAATAAGACTCGTCACTGCTAGTAAACATTATTTTCAAAAAAAATGCTGGGTTGTTTCAAGCCAAATTTGGGTCAAAAATGGACCAACCCAAATGTTGGGTTAAAAATTTAATTAAAAAATGTACAGTTGAAAGTTGAATTTTTTAAATTACATTTTTAACCCAACATTTGTCCATATTTGACCCAAATTTGGGTTAAAACAACCCAGAATATTTTAGAGTGTAGTCTGCGTTTTGATTGAACCCTGATACAATTACCAGGGATAGAAATTATTAATCACTAGTCGGTTGGATGAATAGATCATTGTGACCTTTCCCTTCTGGTCTTGTTGTGTTTAACATGGGGCATATTTTTAAACCAACATTTGGGTTTGTCCATATTTGACCCAAATTTGGGTTAAAACAACCCAGCATTTTTTAGAATGTAGAGCGCCGAAGTTACGACGTCACTCTGTAGGGCAAAACGCGGAAGTGAGTTAGCATTTTAGCACTCCCAGGTTCACTCGCTCTAAAGTCTATGGGATTTTTGAATGGGTTTTTGCTAAATCGCCTGAAATAAGGTCTGTGGTGAACAAAGCCTCTAAATATTTTCACGTTTTGATCTATGACATACAACACCGTTATAACCTGCTTGTGGGGTTTTTTTTTACTTTATTGTGTCTGCTTGTGTTTTTAAACATTTTTATATAGGCTTCAAAATTTATAAATTTTGGATTAACTTGTAAAGATTATCTTGATAGACAAAACGTGTAAGGATCTCAACTCTTTGTAAAACACAGATCTTATTTTTTATTTCAAAAGTCAATGGGGAAAATGCATAGCTTTTCGATCGAGGGAACCCATGCGCCGCTAGCTTCCGAGTTGTCCTACAAAGTGACGTCATCACTTCGGCACTCTATTGTATTTTTCACCATGATTCCTAAATCACTTGGATCAATCAATCACCAGGCACAAGGCAAACCAAGCTTCACCAACTAAGTTTTGCAAGTCAACAGCATGGTTTTGCTGGTCAACCAGTTAGACCATCACCACACTAGCACTAATTAACATAAACCAGTATGGATTTTAAAAAATTATTTTTTTATTCAATAGAATTCACACAAAAAATGTGAAAAAAAAGAAATGTCATGTTTAACATAAATATAACAAAATAAAAGATAAATGTTTAACTGTATAAAACAACTATTCATTAAATGTTTATACATTTTGTAAATAGTACTGAAACCATTTTTAGAACATTTTAAACAGAAGATCTAAAGGTAGTTTTTCTCTGAATAGTAGAGCAAAAGTGCTTGTGACGACGCCAAGATGGGTTCGAATCCCAGCTGAATTAACAATAATGAACAATTAAAAAGGCACATCTTTGATGTAGTGTACATTTATTCTGATAAAAGTGAAAGCCAAATGCATAATTGTAAATATCCTTACAGGGTAGTTTAATGTACAGTAGGTTCAGCTGCCTTATCTTCTCCTAGGGTCATTATGACGCAAAATAATTTTTTTAATAATTGAGAGTCCAAGACCTTAGTAATGTTTTCACACTTGAATTTGACTGGATTCAAGGAGTTTACTGGGTTTTAATAAATATGTTAACAAATATTTCCCTCGCGGGTCAATTTGACCCCCATAGAAATTAATGGGAAATAGGGATTTTATTTTGTCACAAAAAAAAGAAACACACATATAAAAATTAAGGCATGAGACTCCAGAACATCCCCAATGCAGAACACACTCACATGCACGCACACACACACACACACACACACACACCTTGGAATTCCCATTTAAATCAATGGGAGGACACATAAAGGAACCAATGTGTTTTTTTTTGCTTTTTTTCTGCGATTTTCAATCAAATTAAAACATTTTTAAAAGTTTTATAGTTTTAAAATATCAATCAGTCACAATGGAGACTGCACACATATATGAAGTGGTTCGATTTGAACACATTTACAATGCAGTGAAGGATTTGTTACAGATACGGGACGATAAGGGTTAACCATAAAACGCATGGGTCAAATTGACCCGTAAATCTCATTATTGTAATATAAATTTCATACGCACATTCCTTTGCAGGCATGTTCATCACCCTAAATGAGAAAAAGTCACAAAACTTCAAGAAAAATAAATAAATAAATGTGTTAAATACTAGCCTTTTTTAAAAATGCTGTTTGTTTAATGCAATTAGGCATTAAACGTATTAGCAAACTACAAAATGTGAATGAAAACAAAAGAACTTCAGCTGGATTTCAAGGGTACAGCCTGTTGTGTCTGTTTTGAATATGGCCCACAATAGACATGCACACAACAACCCAAGAGTCAAAATAACCCTGTATAGAAAAACGGCCCATTAACCACATTCAATTCACCAAAAAATGCCAATCAAGTCTGTTTCTCTAATTTGTCCCGGAACCCCACTGTCTCTTGTTTTGACAGTTGTAACGGCCCTTGTTAATGGTTGAGTGAGTGAGCGGGTCACAGTTCACGGTGCGATGCCTTTGGCACTAGGACCCGGTGACAGCTGCAGAGCTGAAAGACGAGACTACACAACGACTCTACGCTCAGAGAGAGGGCAGCCGCAATCTGCTGCTTTCAACGTCCCGCCAAACTTTGTGAAAACCCCGAACACTGCCTTTGAATCTGCACAAATCCTAACAGACAAAAGAAAAGGTCGACATTGCCAAAACGTGCACATATGTACCGTATCGTCCGAAATAAAAGACGCTTTTTTATCATCTGCTGCAATTTATATTCAAAAGCAACTTATGTCAAGCATGCAAAAAATGCTCACATTGGTTTATTTGTATAGCGCATTCCCCACGTGCCAGTCATTTCAGTTTCACTTTGTTTAGGCTTGCTGTTAATAATAAATGTTGTTTATAATGAATGCCACAAGAATTTATGTTTGTTTTATACTTTTCATGCCTGGTCCGTGGTCTGAGATGATTTGGTCTCTGGTTCTCTGGCTAATTTGGTTCTTCAAACGTAGATTTGTAGATTTGATTAAAATATCTGGATTAAGTTCTCTTATATGTTCTTGTGTTCATTGGAAAGGGCAGATATATCAATATTGGAAGCAATGATTAAGTCAGCGATTGGCTGGCGGCAAGACAGGAACATAATGACATATCATTTAAAGAGGAAACAGCCCAGCACAAGCAATTTGTAATTGTTTGTTACATGATTCCAAGATATTTCCATTTTTCATGATTTCTAGAATTTAAACAGGCTTTACACTTTTTCAATGTCAAGAGTAGCCTATTGTTCTTAGCAATTCATAATATTTTATGTGTGAAGCTCTTTAAGGGTCAATAATGCACTTGTAATGGCACAGCATTTTTAGGTTACATTATTATTATTTTTTTCAAGTGATCTGCATCTCCTGCACTGAATCAAGCCACCCATATAATAAGCTGTCACGTTCAAATTAATGCATGGTTTATACCAACGGTAGGCTGTGTAATGCGTCTAAGCATTGAAACTCGCCACAACCTGCCAAATCCAGCTGTATTTCAGCCTCCTTGAATTTAGTATATAATAAATAGATTTTTCAATTGAAGTCTTTTAAAAAGGCATCTGAAATAAGTAATGAGTAATCTAAAAGTAGTGTTGTTAAAAATATCGCTTTTTCAACAGGCATCGATACAATACTCATTTTACACACAATCCCGCGTTCCCGCCTCCTCTCACTTTCCTTTGCTATTTATGAATATTGTTAGTGTTGAAGGGCTTGAATTGAATTGAAAAGGGCTTCACACCTAAAGTGTGCGCACATAAAGCCGCATTTCAACACTAAATTGAGTTCTTATTGCGCTTAAACATCAAATACACACAAAATAATGTCAAAATGCCGGTATTGGCGAGTATTCATGTAAACACAGTCGGTTATGTCTTAAGTGAATGCAAACAGTTGAGAAAGAAAACACACATGTAACAGTATAATGGATATGCGTGTCAGGTGTTAAAGTGACAGCAGCCTAATATTCCTGCTGCCAAATTATGAGATAACGTTAAATATATATATATATATATATATATATATATATATATATATATATATATATATATATATATATATATTCACCATGGTATCGATGTGGCCAGTGAAAATGCTTTGTGTGTTTCAAAATCAGGGCCAAGTAACTTTGGAAAACCACTCGCCACAGTGGTTGGTGAGCATAAAAGTCAATGTCAAGCCCTGTGTATAAGGCTCCAACATAATTATGATAATTATTCCCTCACGAAGAAATCTTTCAATGAGTAAAAATGGCTATGTCTATTATTATACACTCAATTGAATCTTAAAATTATTATTATTATTATGTGTATAATAACATTTACATTTTGAATGACTACTTACCTAGGTTCAATATGGTGCTCTTTTAAGAAAGTATTAATGGCTGAGACAGATTTTCACCTTTAAAAAGATGCAGTCGAATCCTGTTTACGTGAAATAAACTGATATGACAGCAACTCCAGGATGAGCTTCAAAGAACCTAACAATCCTGGATCATGTCAACAGTAAAATCCAGATAACTGAGTAATCCACATAGAGAAAACAGGCCCCATTCTGAATATCGCTCAATTGAAATTAGCTGTTGTGGGCTGAAGGGAAGTATACATGTTTATAGTGTTTGTAAATGTTTCTTTTTCTTTTATTTACATTATTTCCGAATGTAATACTAAAATGTGACTTATACACACACCGATGGTGTAAGGTGTCAGGTTTAATCTATTTTCCAAAAAATACAGTATACAGATTTATTGTACGTATTAATTTCCATGATTATTATTGTATTATTATTCATTATATGGTGTTTTGCAAAGTGAGGCAAAAAAAATGAAGCATGGATATGATGACATGAAGTTAAAACGCAGTAATCTTTTGGCAGGTAACTTGATAAAGCACCATAGGATAACCTTTTCCATGACAAAATATCACGATTTTTATTAACCAGTGATGTGACATTTTGTCAATCACCTGGTTTCTGGCCAAAATCGCATTTGGTTCAAAATGCTGCTCTTTACAACTCTACATCAAACATGTTCTGATTTGCTGAGATTGTGTAATGTCACAGAGAGGCTTTGCGTGCTGTGTGGACAGACATATTTCTAGTTGCTGAAAATGCTATTACTCATGGTGTAAGATGATGAACTGGCTGAGTGGACGACCTGTCATCCAGACTGTTGCTTTGGCTTAAGTGGAATGCAAAGTCCCTTTTATAGAGCCATTTAAATCAGTTTAGTTATACTATTAATTTACTATTATTTATTAATTTATACTGTAATTTCTGCCTACATCCTCAACATGATCCTATGGAAGCTTGTTTCTGCCACTTAATGCGACTTTATATCTCACAATTCTGACTTTATATCTCACAATTCTGACTTTTTTTCTCACATTTGCGAGTTTACATCTCGTAATTCTGATAGAAAGTCGCAATTGCGTGTTATAAAGTCAGAATTGCGAGATATAAAGTCAGAATTGCGAGAAATAAAGTCAGAGTTGATTGATATAAAGTCGCAATTGTGTGTTATAAAGTCAGAATTGATTGATATAAAGTCAGAATTGCAAGATATAAAGTCAGAATTGATTGATAGAAAGTCGCAATTGCGTGTTATAAAATCAGAATTGCGAGATATAAAGTCAGAATTGCGAGATAGTCAGAATTGCTTGATATAAAGTCAGAATTTCAAGATACAAAGTCAGAAATGCGAGACAAGTCAGAATTGCAAGATATAAAGTCAGAATTGCGAGATATAAAGTCAGAATTGTGAGATATAAAGTCAGAATTGTGAGATATAAAGTTACAATTGCGAGATATAAAGTAAGAATTGCGAGATATAAAGTCGCAATTGCATGTTATAAAGTCAGAATTGTGAGATATAAAGTCAGAATTGTGAGGTATAAAGTCAGAATTGCGAGATATAGTCAGAATTGCAAGATATAAAGTCGCAATTGCGAGATATAAAGTCAGAATTGTGAGATTAAGTCAGAATTGCGAGATATAGTCGCAATTGCGTGTTATAAAGTCTTAAATGCATGATATAAAGTCGAAATTGCGTGTTGTAAAGTCAGAATTGTGAGATATAAACTATTCTGAGGGGGAAAAACTATTCTGCGTTTTTCTTGCAATTGCGAGTTTATATCTCACAATTCTGAGAAAAGTTGTCAGAATTTCGATTCAAACTCGCAATTATGTGTTATAAAGTCAGAATTGCAAGATGTAAACTCACAATTGTGAGAAAAAAGTCAGAATTGTGAGATAAAAAGTCTCAATTCTCTTTTTTTCTCACAATTGGGACTTTATTTCTCAGAATTTTGACTTTATATATCGCAATTGTGAGATAAAACGTCATTTTTTATTCAGTGGGGGAATCAAGCTTCCATATGACCCCCACATATATTGTAGCCTCCTATTGTTTCGTCATTCATCTTTTCTCCCAACAGTTCTGCAAAAGATTATGAAAACAACCAAAAATCTCCCAAAGACAACAATCCTGAGGTCTTCATTTAAGGAGTAACTGAATCAATATGCTTTTAAAGCATCAAGTCAAAACTTTGTTGGCAGGGATTTATGTACAAATCTAATTCATCTTCAGTATGTGATCATCTGCTTGTAACACGTGTGACAATGCGACCCGTGACTGTGTGCTGCTTTCCTGTTGTCTCTGCCTGTGGTCTGGAGGACTGTGAAACATTACTCCTGAGGCTATGATGGACATCGCTGTTGAGTAAACATGAAACCAGACACCCTGAACAGCTGCTAAAGCTGACCTCTAGTCAATCCCTGCACTCTCAGACAGGTCAGCAACCCACTGCTTACATGGTCAGGTGATTTTTATGTTGATATCATTTCCTGTTGGATCTATAATGACTCGCATGCTGCTTCCTCTGTACAAATGATGTACAAGAAACTGTAATAGAAAATTCAGCACCATTTCATTATTCAGCATTGCTTCACTCACAATAAAATTCGCTTCCTGCCTGAAAAACTCCCGTTCTTAATTAGTATCTTTTATCTAGTAAAATTGATATATATTTAACAACAATAAGCAAGCAGAAGCAAAATTGTTTGTTGAGATTTCTTTTGAAAGAACCGTCTGGAATGTAGCACAGTATACAGTGGTATTTTGCAGTTTCATTAACTTTTTTGAGCAATAACCTTGAAAAAAACAATGCATTTTATTAATATGGTTTATGCTACAAACAAGCGACAAATCTGCTAATGCAACAAGACTTTATATAAGATACATTTATTTTTTTTATAACACGCAATTGCGACTTTTTGTTGGTTGTTGGTTAGGGCTGGGAATCACTGGCTACTTCCCGATACGATACGATACGCGATACATTGTTCACGATACCGATAATATCACGATATGGCGATACTGCGATAATCGATATATTATCAGTAATAACTCACAATATATCATGTTTTAAGAAATAAAAAGATTTTTTTAATTAGTAAAATGAATTTCCATTTATTTATTTTTTGGATAAAACACAATAACAAATACAACTTGTGTCTTATCAGTTGCAACAAAACAGTCAGACACTATTTTAGTGTAAAATTGCTGCAATCAGTAGTCTTTGACAACTGGTGACACCATTTGGGTGCAAAATAGTTGTAAGGCTGAGGACAGATTCAGTGCAACTGTAAACAATACTGATTGTCCTTCATAAATATGAACAGTGACACTATTAAGTGCAAGAAACATAAACCTTTGGGCTACTGCTTTCAAATAAAAAATAAAATAAATAAATATATCAGGGATAAAGTGCATCTAAACTGTACCCAACTTAAAGTGCATCCAAAACATTTTTCAGAACAAAATAGAAAACAGCCTCTTGAGATGTGTTTTATATGTTCATGTTTTTCTTGAGAAAGAGGAGTTGGTCAGCATGTTCAGGAGTGAGTGAACTTCTTTGGGCACTGATGATGTCTCCTGCAGTTGAAAAGACCCTCTCAGCTGCTACACTGGTCCCAGGAATACACAAATGCATATGGGCCAGCTTGGAGAGGAGAGGGAACACATGTTGCTGAGATTTCCACCACAACAGTGGATCTTCAGTGAGAGGCAGAGAAGGAGCATCTTGATATTGTTTTATCTCCTTCTCTGCAATTGAGGTTGCTGATGTAGAGACATCAGAGGTCTTCTTGAAGGTCTGACCAAGAAGATCAACAAGTGCAGACTTTCTTTTCTTTGCTGTACAGGTCTCCTCTTCCTCTGAATCCCCCTGAACATCACCACAAGGCACTGGATCATCCTCTTTTAAAGCTGCAGCTTTTGACACTAGTTTTGCATAAGTGTCTTGGACTTCTTCAGGTGACAGAAATAAAAGGGATTTAAATCTAGGGTCCAGGGCTGAGGACATGCGTAGGAGATCTTTTTCCACCTCTGTTTGATATCTCTTTGAAAGGTCTTGATTGATGGCTCCCTTAATCTCTCGAACCAGAGGGGAATCTTCTTCAGTGCTGGTTGTGTCTCGCAGCAGTTGGGAATGAAGAGGAGCAACCACTGAAATGGTGGGATTCTTTTCCTCACACATAATATTTGTTGCCACAAGCATTGGTCTAAGTGCTGTCACCATCTCTTCAGCGCTTGAGATGTCATTCTCTGTCAGAGCACAGTCAGTCACATTTTTTCTCACCTTAAGAAAAAAAAGAAAAGAAAAAAAGGCAAAATACAATTTATTAATGAAATGTATATAATTATTGTTCTTTATTTTAAAGCAAATAAAGCATGAACTGTATGATGTAATCTAATGTTTTTATTTGTAGTTAACTTTTTAGTATGCATCAAGTATTTAATCATCGTTGTTTATTCATTGTAATCAAGTAAGTTTCATATCATATATATTAGTATTTATTTACAAACTTATTAATTGTATACAATAAATTATTCACATTTTTCACACATATAGATTACAACTTCTACATTGCAAACTTTTCTTACCTCTGGTGATAAGAGGGCTGCACAGACAGCTGGCTGTTGCTCAAGAAACCTGGAGACCATTTCATAGGCACTATTCCAACGAACAGGCATGTCCGTGATGAGCTTGTGAAGAGGGAGGCCAAGAAGTTTCTGGTTTCTTTTTAGTGCTTCTGCTCCAGTTGTGCTTCGATGGAAGAATGTTGAGATCCTCCTAACTTTTGCAAGTACCTTGGTAACAGCAGCTATTTTCAGCGCACGTTGGGATGCAAGATTTAAAACATGAGCAAAACATCTAACATGTTGGTATCCTGTTAGGTCCATGGCTACACGCATGTTTGATGCGTTGTCGGTGACAACCACTGGCTTCTTAGTGTCAAGATTCCACTCACCCACTGCGGCTTTCAGTACATCGGCAATGTGTGTCCCAGTGTGCGTTTCGTGCATTGCTCGGGTTTGCAGGACGTATGACTTCATTTCCCAGTCTTTGTTTATAAAATGTACAGTGAACGTTATGTAGGACTCCGTGGCTCTCGATGTCCACCCGTCACACGTGAGGCCCACTCTTTCTGCCGACTCGAGTGCCGACTCTACTTTAGCCCTGGTCTCGTCATAAAGTGCAGGAATAATTTTTTCAGCAAAATATTTCCGAGAGGGAATATCAAAGCGTGGCTCTAAGATATTCATCAAAAAGCAGAACCCCTCGTTTTCCACCTCGCTGTACGGACGGAGCCCTTTACACATGTAAACAGCGATCCCATTTGTGATTGACTTTGCCCTCGCCGAAGAAGGCGGTAGCTTTGCCTGGAAAAAGGTGTTTACGCCGGGGGGTGTCGACTTTGACCCAGCACCATGCGTGGCTTTCTCACAGAGCTCCGGGTGATGCCGCGACAGGTGGCTGTGCATGTTCGTCGTGTTTCCCGTGTAGCGGACTTTTGCAAAGCAGTTCTTACATATTGCGTAGTCCTTTTCTATCTTTGCCCCGTCCGCACTGCTATAAAATCCAAAGTGAGTCCACACTTTGGATTTAAATGTTGCTGGAGCGTCTTTTAACTTTCTGCTCTCGCTTCGGCTGACCTCGCTTGACTCCGCCATTTTCAAGTGTAGCCTGCGCTTTTTTTACGCTCAAAACAGCCAAACTCGCAACGCGCGCCCCCTATCTACTTCTGGAGAAGGGTCTCATCAAGGCAAAATCTAATGAATACTAATAGAGCATTTTACAACGGCTTTTAAGATCGATCCTTGGCAAGAGCACATCGAGAATCGATCGCGGGGGTAAATATCGCGAGATATCGCCATATCGATATTTTGGCGCACCCCTATTGTTGGTTGTCCGGTCCGAGTATTTCACAATCTGCTCAGTTACTGGAATTTTCACGCACAACCATTTCTAGGGTTTACAAAGAATGGTGTGAAAAGGGAAAAACATCCAGTATACGGCAGTCCTGTGGGAGAAAACGCCTTGTTGATGCTAGAGGTCAGAGGAGAATGGGCCGACTGATTTAAGCTGATAGAAGAGCAACTTTGACTGAAATAACCACTCGTTACAACCGTTGTGAAGCCACAACACGCACAACCTTGAGGCGGATGGGCTACAACAGCAGAAGACCCCACCGGGTACCACTCACCTCCACTACAAATAGGAAAAAGAGGCTACAATTCGCAAGAGCTCACCAAAATTGGACAGTTGAAGATTGGAAAAATGTTGCCTGGTCTGATGAGTCTCGATTTCTGTTGAGTCACTCAGATGGTAGAGTCGGAATTTGGCGTAAACAGAATGAGAACATGGATCCATCACGCCTTGTTACCACTGTGCAGGCTGGTGGTGGTGGTGTAATGGTTTTCTCGCCACACTTTAGGCTCCTTAGTGCCAATTGGGCATCATTTAAATGCCACAGCCTACCTGAGGATTGTTTCTGACCATGTCCATCCCTTTATGGCCACCATGTCCCCATCCTCTGATTGCTACTTCCAGCAGGATAATGCACCATGTCACAAAGCTTGACTCATTTCAAACTGGTTTCTTGAACATGACAATGAGTTGACTGTACTAAAATGGCCCCCACAGTCACCAGATCTCAACCCAATAGAGCATCTTTGGGATGTGGTGAAACGGGAGCTTCGGGTCCCACAAATCTCCATCAACTGCAAGATGCTATCCTATCAATATGAGCCAACATTTCTAAAGAATGCTTTCAGCACCTTGTTGAATCAATGCCACGTAGAATTAAGGCAGTTCTGAAGGCGAAAGGGGGTCAAACACAGTATGAATATGGTGTTCCTAATAATCCTTTAGGTGAGTGTATAACATAATAAACAAATCCCCAAAAAATAAACTCTCTTTATACAAGTCTGAGCAGTAGTGAATCTTACACTTGGACTTGGTCATTTAAAACTGGTCAGCCAAACCAATTTCCTTGCTTTAACTCTTAACGGAGGGTGTGAATGAAAGTGAGTTTGAGAGCAGAGGGTGTGCAGGGTGGCCCAAAACACTTTTTTGTAGTGGCAGCTGAGAGTTACACTTTACATTTCATTTGGCCGGAGGGGTCACATGACAGCTGCAAACGAAAGCCCGAGGGCCTTCTGCTTTCACTTGACACTGACAAGCTGTGAGGGACTCCACCACCGCAGAAAGAAAATATTCCCTCTTTCCATGACATCACCCAGCCAGGAATGGAGGAAGGGGGGAGGACGGCAGGAGAAGGAGAGGAGAGGAAGAGGAGGAGGGGGTGGCACAGCTGGTGACAGCCGCAGTACCATCTGCTCCTGACTAATAGTTCATGCTGCTTTACTTACACTCCCACTACTCAACAACAACCCAACGAATGGGAAGCCTGCTGCAGAGGCCCGCCAAGACTTCAGAGATTCCTGATTGACAATTATCCTCATCTTCTCCACTCTCGTGCAATTCCTCAGAGCCCTCAGTTTCACTTCTTTACTTCTCCAGCGATCACCTCTGGAACCAATCCAAGCTCAGGCTGAGTGTTGAGGCTACATCGTAAGGGAATCGGGTTGTTACCTTGTCATGTGACATTTATAATGTGTCTTAACCAGATGCAAAGTGACAAGTTTCCAGCAACAAGTCATTTCCCGGTCTACAGAAAAAGTCAAATATATTTCAATGGAAAAACGGTGTTCTGTTCGCAATCCATAAGTGAAACAGCATATTCAATAAGAAAAAAAATCTGGATCTTGAATTGTGCTGAATTGTGACACGAGGGCTAGGTGACGTCAATTAAAAAACAAGGAAAGTGGTTTCAGAAAACAAAAAGCAAGTTGCATGGAAAACTATAGCATGCATCAATAACATTTTGTCCACTATCGATAAGTCAATGATTAATAAATTGTGACTTTGTTAGAATGTCAATCAAAAAAATTACCGGTAAATAAAACATTTACTATATTGTATTACTTATTTATTTATTTAATTATGTTTTTATGGGTGGGGGTGGGGGGGGGGGGGGTGGAGGGGGCAAATTGCAATTTTTCTGATAAAAATGCAGATTGCAATTTAACCGTATTCTGGACAAATGCAGGCAAAATAGTTTTGATTTATTTTTTTCAAAAATACTTCCCTTGATCTGAGCGGTAAAAGACTTGGCTACTTTTCCTAAGTTTGCCTCCTGAACACACATTTTTTTTGGACTCAATTCTACAATGTTAAGTGGGTGAAAAAAAAAAAACTCCTTAATCTTGTATTTGGGTCAAAAATGGGCACCCATAGAAATGAATGAGAAAAACTGTAATTTAGAGCATTCTAAAATATGCCAAAATAAGACAGCAAAGTCACTTCATCTTTAGGTTTTAGCTCAAAGAACTTATTGAAATGTTATTTTAATGTAGTTAAAAAATTTAAAAAATAAATAAAACTACATAGTAATTGATTTACATAGAAATTATTTACATAGAAAATATGGTACTTTTTGAAGTAAATAAATTAAAAAATACCCCCAAAATAAAAAAAAAAACACCATAAATGGATAGACAAAACTTTATCGAAGACAGTGATATAACATTTATAATAAATAAAAATTAGGATCACACCTGAGTCCTCTGTGCCCACATTTGTCAGGGCTATAAAGTGAATACGGTATGAGGGCTACAAAGCAGTTTTGTAATGCTTGTTTGTAGGGTACAATTTGGCCAAAAATGTTTGATTATATATCAATACTGCCTTAAAAAATAATGACTATTGTAATATGTCACTGTAAAACAAGAAATAATAATATAATTCGTTTTTAAATTAAAATACCAATACTTAATGATGTCTTAATTCATTTTCAAACACTAAACAATTCAACTTTTATTTTGACAGCAGGGAGCTTATCTTTAGTTTACAATTGCTTCTCATTGTATGAAAGTATGTATCGTGAATCCCTGAATTGCGGCCAACAAAACCAGGAACATGTATATCAAAAGTATGATAATTTTAATATACAGCCACTGAGCATGATTTTTGACTAGATTTCACCATGGCTGGGGAAATTGGAAGCAAGTGATCCTAAATGATCAACGGTTATGGTTAGGACAAAAAAAAAAAAATCTCACATGACTATTGAAGAGATTTAACACATACAACTGGCAAGAACAAGGCGTTATTGTTTGCTAAACCAAAATTGACACCTTGCATTTTTCTGTCAACTGTTGATTGGATTTCTGAAGAAATAGAGATTGTTTGTGGCTGTATCCTGTACGATATAGTTTGAAAGAAGCACCGTGTTCTTACCATACATCTTGCCTTCATCCGAGAGGATAATTTTGCGGCGTCCACAGGGCGGGTAGATGGCCAGTGCCTCCTGGAAGCTCTGCTCTATGTCAGGGCTCCACACCCCCTCAGCGTCATTGTCAATGGGCTTGTCGGCTGAGTCGCTCATCCTCTCAATATCCTCGGCAGAGCTTTCACTGCCACTCCAGCTGCTGGGATCAATGGTGGCGGTTGGGACCTCCAAGCCGAAGCCTGGAGAAGACTAGGGTGAATCCTGGAAGAGACAATAAACAAACAGAGTTGTGCTTACTCTCTCCTGCACGAATATCTATCGATTGTACTCTGGTATTTTAACACTGGTAAAACTTCAGCTTGAACTACACTTAAATACATTTCACTTTTTGTTAAATTGTCAGTCAAAGTGGCAATAAAAGTAGTCCTCCATAAATGACTTTGACTTTTCGCAGCATGAATTTTGAAGACATGGGTCTAAGATTACTGCGACTTAAATCCAATTGCCTGAGGAAATTAAGTTTCTGACTAGAAGGTTTATCCTTAAACATTTCTTAAAACCACCTGGCATTTCCATTTAAAAAAAAACATAAAATTCATCTGTCAAAAGGAGAACAATCTTATTCTCAGTTGCCCGGTTTCAAGTTGCCCCTCTTTGTCAGCATCCAAGGTAATATTGACCTACCAACCTAAATAAAGATCTACTCTATAATGTAAATAACCTGAGCAACATACAATAGAAATCTAATTAAAAAACACACACACACAAATCAAGTAGAAAAACCAACATGGCCTTCCAAATATTTAGGTCATTTGTCGACGATTTTATCTAAGTGTCCTTCTTGGCCCTTATTGAAACCCTAAGGCCTCGCGATCTTTCTCCGAGTCAACACTTTTGTGACTCAATGCTGCTGACTGTCAGGTAGAAGTCAGCTGGGCTTAGATGTTTGTTGGTTGATTTGTGATGATGCACTTCTTTAAAAAAAATTGCACAACCATTTTACCAATGTATCGGAAGTATGAGTGAAAACTGGATTTTCAAGAAGAAAAATGTATATTGTATACATATCAGCCATATATGTGTATATATATGGCTGATATTTAATTTTAAACTCTTGGAAAATACGGTACAAATGTTACCCTTCCAAAAGATACACCTTTGTACTTTATTTACCACTAAAGGGTGATGCATATTAGTACCTAAATGATAAAAATCAGTACCTTTTTTCGAAAGAGTACCGTCACAAGCCCCTTTTCCACCAGAGCATTTTTACCCCTTTTCCACCAAAAAAAGAACTGGTTCGGAACTAGTTTTGGTTCAAAGTTGGTTCGGAGTTGGATCAACTTGCGAACCGCTTCAAAACCTGTTTTTCCACTGACTAGAGCGCCCAGGGAACGATGTCGTTATGTCACTGTGTACGTCGCCATACGTCTTAGCTAGAAACGCTTGCAAATACAACATTACTTTCGGATTATCTCTAACTCGTATACCAAGAAAGCTTTAAAAACAATTGAAATATGTAAGTCTTTAAAATTTTTCGTTTGATATGTATTTTTTTCTGATAAGTTGTGTACCCCTGTAATTGTGTCTTTTTTTCTTTCCATTTATTTGTTCTATATTGTGACTTTTCTTCTTTGCTTATAATGTCTTCAATAAAAAAAAAATACAAAAATAGAAACGCTAAATGCGTTAACTTCAAGCATAACAATTACAAAGGCGGACTCCATCGTGTTTCTGCAAATGTTTCTCCTGGATTTGCGATCCGGCTACGAACCGGCTCTCAAAATGCTTTGGTGGAAAAGGCGCTTTTGGGAGCCGGTGCCTGCGCGCGAACCAGTTCTTTGTGTTTCGACAGCCAAAGAACCGGTTCTCTGCCAGGAGAACTGGTTCCAAAGCGGCACCAAGTCTTTGCTGGACTAGAACCGTTCTTTTACCACGTCATGCTTACGTCAGGGTCTGGGGCGGGTTTAGATGTGTCCTAAACATCTTTTCTGACCATAATAAAGGATCGCAAATCCAGGAGAAACATTTGCAGAAACACGATGGAGTCCGCCTTTGTAATTGTTATTCTTGAAGTTAACGCATTTAGCGTTTCTATTTTTGTAATTTTTTTATTGAAGACATTATAAGCAAAGAAGAAAAGTCACAAATAAATGGAAAGAAAAGAAGACACAATTACAGGGGTACATAACTTATCAGAAATAATTACATATCAAAGGAAAAGATTACAAGACTTACATATTTCAATTGTTTTTAAAGCGTATACGAGTTAGAGATAATCCGAAAGTAATGTTGTATTTGCAAGCGTTTCTAGCGAAGACGTATGGCGACGTACACAGTGACGTAACGACATCGTTCCCTGGGCGCTCTAGTCAGTGGAAAAACAAACAGGTTCTGAAGCGGTTCGCAAGTTGATCCAACTCCGAACCAACTTTGAACCAGCGCCAGTTCCGAACCAGTTCTTTTTCTTGGTGGAAAAGAGAGTGCTTTTGTACCTTGTTTTGTTTTTTGAGGGAGTGTATCCGTCAGGAAATAATTAGAGCTTGAATGGGGGTTGGTGGTTTGGGTGAGGGGTTCAAAAAGTAAAATGTATTTGGGATGTCAGCTGAAAAAAAAAGTCATTTTCAGATGCAGAGATAACGTGCTCTAATGAGTCATGCACGATCAGGATAGGAACATGCATTAAGAAAGTAAATAAAGTCCATTTCATGTTGACTTTAGAAGGTTTTAACCATAGACTGTAAAAAATATGGACAAAGCGTCTGTGACGTCACCCATAGACTCTCTGAAGAACAAGTTTGAGGCTGTTTATGGGCGGCGCCATACTGGAAAATCTTGGAAAATACTAAATACAAAAGTTTCAGAAAGGATACAGAGGTGGCATGATGTGTTGTGTCAGATCATGGCCGAGACGTCAAATTCACTCTGCGCAGCCCGTTATCAGCTGTCAATCAAAGTTAACCGCCCTTATACGTTTTATATCTAAATATGATCTAAACTAACGAGTTAGAAAAAAAATTCACCCCCCTCACAGTTGTCAGGCACGCAGAACATAATGAAGATTACAATAAAAGTCAGTGTTGTAGTCGAGACCACCTCACTCGAGTCCGAGTCGACACCGAGAGCAGAGTCGAGTCCGAGTCAAGACCGAGTCCATAGAGAGTCGAGTCCGAGACCAGAGCCGGTCGAGTCCGAGTCGAGACCGAGACCAGTGAGGGTTGATTACCTAATTTACTTTTATTTACTTAGAGAAATCCTTTTTTTTTTTTTTTTTACTGAATTTACTTAGAGTTTAAAAAATATGATCAGTTTAGGGTAAAAAGGCCACATAGTAGGTGGTGTTAAAAGTAATTTTATTACAATTTGTCATGCGCAGTTGCGCACTGAAAATCATCAATCACTGGGCGTGTCAATCAATTTAAAGAAATATTTTATTAACATACATTAATAATCATGAAAAATATTTCTAATTGAACTCGAGTGGACTCGGGAATAATTCCGAGTCCTAAAAAAAAAATGATCGAGTACGAGTCAATTCCGAGTCCAAATGGACACGAGTCCATGACAAGTACAAGACCATTAAAATATGGTCTCGAGACCGAGTCCGAGACGAGTCCGAGTCTCGAGTACTACAACACTGATAAAAGTCCATGGGACCAAACTGTAAACATATGAATTTATGCTGTGAAAACGGATATTATAACATAACGTCTATGGATATTTGCCTCTAGTGGATTTGAGATGTATTGCAGTTTATTGCACTTCCGGGTAGGCTTCATCTTTCAGATCAGACTATTGCCGCTTGGTTTTAACCCATGTAACTTTGGCCCCTATTCCAAATCACCCCATAAACTGGGGTCATAAACAGTAAAAATGTAATTTCCTCTTTGAATATTTTATATTCTCCACCCAACTTCACAAGAACCACTCAATAGGTCCAACATGCAACACCTTCAAGAACTCTGGAGCATTCTTGAAGACTCTCCGTGTATCACTCCACCCCTTCCCCCACCCTTCCGGCAGCTTCCTCTCTCTGTGCCTTCTTCCATTCAGGCAGCACAAGCTGTTGTGATGTGGACTAGCAGCATATGTTTCTTCTAGAATGTCAGTTCACGAGGGGGGAAGGGAGCAGGCTGTTGGAAAAAAAGGGGGGAAACGCTCTGGGAGAGTGGAGAGAGCTTTTACTGAATTCAGTGTTTGTGTGCTGAATGCTGACACTGCAGAACAGACTCACAGACTGATGAGAGAGGGAAAAAAAGCCTCCCCTTTCTGACCACTAAATGCTTTGGGCATTCATGCTCCCCCCCCCCCCCTCCAACAAAACTGAATAATGAACTACACTGGTAATCACTTCCAGCTCTGCTGCAAACATAATGTGGTTGTTCAGTGCCTCATCTTGGAAGCGCATTCTCCCCCTCTATCAGATATACAAACTGTTTAAAGATGGCCAGTTTGAAGGGAACGCTCAGGAGCTCAGTATAGATAAGCATGTTTACTTCCATATGCTAACAGAAAGGCTTCTTGAAAAATGGCTGCCGTTGGTCCCTTGGCCACGTGTGGCCTACTTGAGAGCGGGAGCCAAGGCCAATGTCTCAACACGTCTGTTTCGCCTGATGGAGTTTGACTTCCCTATAGAAAATACCAGTACTGTCAAAGTGACACGAACAATCCCACTTTAACGGGAAGATTTAGTTTTGTATTAGCTGATAAAAAAAGTTTTGTGTGTCTGATTTGAGAGTAAGAAGCACAATCATTGTTTTCCAATTGTATTACTTATGTTGTTTAAACAGAAATGTGCCCCCATTCAAGGTGCTGTAATTGACCCTTCGCTAAGGCCATGTCCACACGGACACGGGTATGTTTATAACCGTGACTTTTTTTACGCGGTTCGGCCATTCGTTCACACGGAAACGCAGTATCAGGACACTGAAACCGAACATTTTTGAAAACCCCAGCCAGGGTGAGTATTTTCTTGGTTAACTTTAAATTCAAGGACTTTCCAGGTTCAATACCCTCAAACTGAAGGACTTAATGTGGGACACATCTGTTGTCCAACAAATAACATTGAGGTTCCATCGTAGTAGTTTTGTGCGCATGCACGTGAACGTCATGGCAACATACAACACAAAGTACCTCACGCAGAAAACACTTAAAGGGATACTCCACTTTTTTTTGGAAATAGGCAAAATAGTTAAACAGTTAGGTTTTAACATTTTCAAATCCATTCAGCCCATTTTCTGATACTTAGAAGACTATCAGTAACCAGACTGTTTCTGGTCCCATTGACTTCCATAGTAGGAAAAAAATACAATGGAAGTCAATCATTTTCTGATACTTAGAAGACTATCAGTAACCAGACAGTTTCTGGTCCCATTGACTTCCATAGTAGGAAAAAAAATACAATGGAAGTCAATGAGACCAGAAACTGTCTGGTTGCTGATATTCTTCTAAATATTAGAAAATCGAATAAATACATCAGAAAATAGTAAAACCCAACTGTTTAACTCTGGAGGTGTGGTAAAATGAGCCTATTTCCAAAAAAAGTGGAGTATCCCTTTAACATAACACATAAATGTGCGTAACTAATGTAAATCAAGCAAGCTAGTATGTAAAGGCCATGAAGTGTTGGCAAAATATTAATATAAGCCTATGTAAAATACAAATAATATGGATTTTATCCCAGATAACTTCTTGCACACAACAAATTCAAGCACCTATATCTATGTGTTTATTTTCAAAATAAATCCAGGGCCTTGAATTTTATTTTATTTTTTTCAGATTCATAAACTTTCAAGGCTTTCAACGACCCGTGGGGACCCTGACGACATACTTTCACTTAATACTACTATTAGTGGTCATTTGAAAATCAGATTTTTTGATAATATTACAAAGTAAAGCAGAACCATTTGTCTATTTTAAATGACATCATCTTTAGCAAATGAGCATATTTTCAAAAGATTATTTAAGCTTTGGTAGTAAAATGCAATGGCAATTAAAGCTTAATTTGCACAAGATGAATGCAAAGTTTAAACTGCACAAGATGAATGCGCAGAATAACGCTAGGCCATGGCAATTTCCAACCACTCACTGCTCTGAGTTTTATCACCAGACCAAATGGATCTACTCTAAATTTACATTTCCACTTACATTAATTGGAGGTTATTCTGCCTTTGATGGTAATGGAAAGTGTAGTAGCTGGTTCTAGATAGGCAGCCGCTTTTAGTGGAGAGAAACTGATGCAGCGGATCACTGCCGCTGGAATGGTTAGCGACTAAACCATGGGTTGCATCGAAGGCCAGTTACTTCTAAATGTAATAAGCAATGTTTGCTGTTGCAGATCAAACGTAAAATGTAACATGCATTTTTCAGAAACAAGTGTTAAAGAAGAAAAATCAATAGCCTAAAAACAGCCTAATCATGCTACATGGCTAAAGTCCCTCGATGATCATTTAGCCTTCGATACGTCAACCTAACTGATTCACCTCTGCCACTATTTCATGCAACATTTCTCATGGGGATCCCAGATCAATGCTGCCTAAAAGATAATGATAATTTCCGCCTTGTTCGAGAGCGCTGCATTATTGGATTACTTCAACATGCACAATAAATGGGAGTATGAATAAAGCAGGATTTTATCTTTTAGCCTTTTCCCCTGCAATTGATAAAGACGTCATTCATCAGATGCGAGCAAGAAAATCCTTCGCAGAGATGTACAAAATGCGCTGACTCTTTTGCAAAAGTGAACAACATTTAGGAAGACAACTCTAATAGACTTTGTTCAGAAATATTTCACAGCAAACGGTCGGTTCTTACACGTCCCGTCTAAATAGAGACAAACAATAGGTAAAACGTTTGCTAGAGCATATTCAATTTACGTCTGAAAGAAACACACATAACTGAAAATACGAGGACGTTTAACTCATGAGGAAATTCAAAGGTGTTTTTACACCTAAATATTTTCTAGTGTTGTCACAATAATAAAATTTAAGTACACAGTAAAAAAATATTGTTGGTTTAACTTAAAAAAATAAGTAACCTGGTTGATTCAAGTGAGTTAATACAATGAAGGAGATTGATTTAATCGTCAAAAACTCAATAATGTGTTATCTGAACTAAATAAATTATTTATGTTGATTTGACAAAAGAAAAAAATGTTGTGATAACAAATCTTGAAAATATTTTTTTACAGTAAAAATGAATATGCTCTTAAAAAAAATAAAAAACAAATTTAATTTAATTAAAATAAAAACAATGCCATGTATCCTTCAAATATTTTTCAGGTAAATTTTTGGCATAGATTTTACTTCACACAGGATTGTTAGATATACTTCAATACAAAACAGCTTAATTTGGGAATTTGGAATTAAATTTTGATGTAAAGTGTCTTTTTTTCTGTATTTCTAAATTTGTGGTTGTGTTATCCAGTCAGGAGCTGTGAGAGGACTTGTCAATATTATTATTATTAAATATGTACTGATATTGATACTGATTAGGTGATGATTATTTCAATGCTTTGGCCAATAAAAATTGCAATATCATAAACTGTACTACGTTTTAAAATTAAAACATTAAAAACTAAACTAAATATTCTGTATGCTACCAGGGAAGTTTGAGACAGAAATATAAATATCTTTTTTTAAAGTGTATACACTGTAAAAAAAATATTATTGGTTTAACTTCAAAAAATAAGAAACCTGCTTGCCTTAAAATTTTAACTTCATAGAAATGGAAAAATTTAGTTAATTCAATGAAGGAGATTGATTTAATCATTATGTTATCTGAACTACATAAATTATCTAAGTTGATGTGACAAAAGAAAAAAATCATGAAAATATTTTTTTTTTACAGTGTATGATTTATATAATATATATAATGTATCGATAAGTGCTTTTGATTCACACATGCACGGCAAACTCTTTTTTCGACCTCCAGAATCGAATGCAAGAGTTTTAATCTTACCTGTACTTCATGTAACTCACAGAAAGCAGTAAACTACCGCAAAGATTGCAGAATGACACAAAAAGTGAGATTCTTATGGTGCAGCAGCTCACAGGCACACACAGCCAAAAAGCCTTGACAAATGCATTTTGGCAAGAGTGAAAAAGGATGGAGCTGGAAGGCTCTCCATTTTGATTCATTAAAAATTACACTATAATGGAGAAACAAGTCCTGCTCTGTGCTCAAACAATGTGAGCACCTGCAAGTTGTGCGGAGTGCACACTTACACACGATCCTCAAAGGAAAAAACCTTTTTGCTATTTTTTTCTTGAATATCCTGAGCCAAATTCTGCTTCTCCCAGCCCAAAATTCATTAACAGACAAGAAAGTGGATCAGATGTTGAAATATATCAAATTAAATGTTAACATTATAAATTGTGATGAGATTAAGTCCTTGGTTGTCCACTTCTTGTTTTCATCTCACTGAGTGTGAATAAACAGATGCAGAAAAAGATGTTTTGAATAATATTATTTTACTCAGAAGATCGTATTGCCTTGAACTGTAACCAGCATGACCTTGTTGGATTTATGGTAATTAAGAACACTTCTTCTGATATTATCATATTAAATGAAAAAAAAAACGGTGTAGAATATTTCACGAACAATTACAAAGAATTGGCAAGTAACATGTGGATTTAAAGGAGTAGTTCACTTTAACAAAAACTTTTGCTGATAATTTACTCACCCCCATGCCATCCAAGATGTCCACGTCTTTCTTTCTTCAGTCAAAAAGAAATTAAGGTTTTTGATGAAAACATTCCAGGATTTTCTCCATATAATGGACTTCAATGGGAACCAAAAGGTTAAAGGGTTCATATAATGGACTTCATTGGGCACCAAACGGTTCACCAAACTCTCCTGTTCGAACTCGTTCATCAAAATGAACGAATCTTTTTCGAGTCATTTTGTTCATTTCGTTCGTTGAATGAACCAAATGATTCAAAAAAATATTTGTTCATTTTGATGAACAGGAGAGTCATGAACGCACATCACAGAACAGAGCAAAGCGAGCATTTGTGCTTATAAAACTAAAGTTTTTTATTTATTTTTGATATGACCAATCGTTTCGCTTGATAAGACCCTTATCCATCGTCTGGTGTCGTTTAAAGCCATTTGAAGCTGCACTGAAACTCTCATTTGGACCTTGAACCGTTTGGTTCCCATTGAAGTCCATTATATGGAGAAAATCCTGGAATGTTTTCATCAAAAACCTGACTGAAGAAAGAAAGACATGGACATCTTGGATGACATGGGGGTGAGTAAATTATCAGCAAAAGTTTTTTGTTGTTTTTTTAAAGTGAACTAATCCTTTAAACGTGAAGTAGGAAAAGTAATTTCTTGTAATAATCTTTACTTACAATTTCCAAAAATACTCTTTTACAATGACAACGGCTTCTAGGAAGCGATTCACTAAACATGCTTTTAGTCTGTTGCTCAAATCTTGCGTGACATGAATGATCATGATTATGATCACACTGTTATTTTAAATTCCCGCCTCCATTCTTCATTCAGTAAAAGGCAGCTGCCAATCAAGTTGTAGTTGTAGTCACTGTTAACCCTCTGCACACATTACAGACGTCCACACTCATTCACTGCTCTTCCTCTCTATGCAAACATGTGCGTGTTTACATGAGCGCTTTTCTGTTTGTGTGCTCAAGTGTGTCAGCACATTTGTGTTGCATTATAAGTGTGTGGCGATGGAAATACACCAGCACATCTGAGCCAGGATGTGCCCAAACATGCCTCCTTCACAACTCGATGCCATTATATACAACAACTCAGAGCTCGGGATACGGAAGAGAGGAAACCTATGAGAGGTGACACGGAGAGCACTGAACATGTCTGTGGGGGCGTTTCATCACCGTCATTAAAATGAACACATGCCTGTACGATTAAAACCATGAAAAGTGAGTCACATATGGGAGAACAACGTGTAAACTTGTTAGTACTACTGTGAGTAATTAATGTAATATGCTTTTCTGCTGGAGTATTGAACATATTGCAATGCTAGCATTGGTTAAATAAGGTCTATTTACAAATGTGCTCTTTAAGAGGTTACTCCTTTGTGGTGGGAATTTGCATTCCAATAGCATATTTGTGTTTGCGCATCTCTTGTTATAGTGCTGTGCGCTCTGCTCTGGATCTTATAAGGTCTCACACAGCCATTTTAATCATTTCACAATGTCTAAAACCGAAAATACCAATTTGCGTGTTCATTAAAGGAGTAGTTCACTTTTAAAAAGACTTTTGCTGATAATTTACTCACCCCCATGTCATCCAAGATGTCCATGTCTTTCTTTCTTCAGTCGAAAAGAAATTAAGGTTTTTGATGAAAACATTCCAGGAGTTTTCTCCATATAATGGACTTCAGTGGGAACCAAACGGTTCAAAGTCCGAAAGACAGTTTCAGTGCAAACTGCAAACTGTTCAAAGGGCTTTAAACAACACCAGGTGATGAATAAGGGTCTTATCAAGCGAAACAATTTCTAATTTAAAAGTCAATTCGTTTCGTTCGTTGAATGAACCACATGACTCGGAAAAAGATTCGTTCATTTTGATGAACGAGTTCGATTCTCAAATGTGCATCACAGAACAGAGCAAGGCGAGCATTTGAGCTTATAAAACTTATGTTTTTATTAAATGATTCGATGGTTTCGCTTGATAAGACCCTTATTCATCGTCTGGAATCGTTTTAAGCCCTTTGAACAGTTCGCAGTTTGCACTGAAACTGTCTTTCAGACTTTGAACCGTTTGGTTCCCATTGAAGTCCATTATATGGAGAAAATCCTGAAATGTTTTCGTCAAAAACCTTAATTTCTTTTTGACTGAAGAAAGAAAGACATGGACATCTTGGATGACATGGGGGTGAGTAAATTATGACTTTATCTCGCAATTCTGACTTTATAACACGCAATTGCGACTTTATATCACTCAATTCTGACTTTATATCTCACAGTTCTGACTTTATATCTCGCAATTGCAACTTTATATCACGCAATTCTGACAAGTTATAGTGCACAAACAATGCACATAAACATAAAGTACATAAAATGAATGATTCAAGATGTCCATGTCTTTCTTTCTTCAGTCGAAAAGAAATTAAGGTTTTTGATGAAAACATTCCAGGATTTTTCTCCATATAATGGACTTCAATGGGAACCAAACGGTTCAAAGTCCGAAAGACGCTTTAAACGATCAAAGGGCTTTAAACGATCCCAGACGATGAATAAGGGTCAAGTGACCTGATGGTGTCCTAAAAACTCCATCAGATGACCCAATAGAGAAAAAAAAAACCTTGGGAGAACCCAGGCTCAGTCGGGGGCCAGTTCTCCTCTGGCGTTTATGAACTAGACGAGGCCAAATTTACAGTAACTGTAAGATAAAAAATGTATATGAATGCCAGGCTAAATAAATGTGTCTTTAGTCTAGTTTTAAACTGAGAGAGAATGTGTGGCGCGTTATAAACGAGTGTTGCCAACAGGAACGGTGTAGAGTGCCCTCTGCCTCTGGTGGACAAACGATACAACTCCAACACTCATGACATGGTTGAAGCGTGTTTCGTCCGTTTTTAATTTACTTTTGAAATATTCATTTATCGGCCATTATAACTGCCGATACCGATAGTTTGGAAAATGCCTAATATCGGCCGATAATATCGGCCTGCCGATATATCGGTCTGGCTCTAGGAAATCAGGAATAATAACATTTTTCCCATAATGTTCACACATTAGATCAGTAGACGGTCTTTTGAACACATTCGATCACATGAGCGTTTACACTACAAAAGCGATTCGGCCTAATGCTAAAAACCCGGCCTAGCTGAAAAATTCGGCCTAGCTGAAAACGCTTTAAACCCCGTTTACACTTGTGATCAGATTAGTCGCCTTTGAAAATAAGCTCACTTCTCTTTATCTGAACTTTAAACGCTGAAGCAGCAGCGCAGAACTTTTATCAGCGAGATAAGTGGCTCTCCACTAACTTTAGCGAGACCGGCTTCCTACATGTGTGCCTCTGGTACATCTGCAAGCCTGTCAAAGCCAAAGTCTAGTGTGTTAGAACACTAATTATCACAGCTTCTAAGAGGCAGGAATGTCACCTGTGGAAACAGTTGCAGCCTTAACAAATAATTGCATGTTCCTATCTGCCCGTCTCCAGCACCATGGAAATGGTCTTATTAGCGAGATAAAGGAGGAAGCAGGCAACAAGTCAATGCCATGGTGAGAGCGGCCCATGGCTGCGACACGCCATGATGGGAGATGACACTTATCGACAGATTACATAAACCACTCAGGTTCTAGCTAAGCAGGAATTTGGCTCCCTAAATGAAGAGAACCAATTTCAGCCATCGCACAGGGCCGGGTAATGAAATAGAAGATGAGAGGTCTGAAATGTAATTTTCTGTGTGGACTCCTTTTGTCCCGTTATCTCTGAAGGTGCAATAATGGTTCAGTCAACGACTTTTGCCGACCCTGTAATGACCCGCGGTGGTTCAGGTCTCAAAGCGAAGAACTCTAATTACCATATAATTACTAAATACCGCATATTATTGCTTTTCAAAAATGTCTAAAGTATTTCAAAGTACGCTTGTTTAGAACAAGCAGCGTCAAATTATGCATATTCATAGCAGACATAACCGAGATTCCACACGCCGCATCCGTCCTCCTAACAAATTCATTATCGCTGGAATGTGTGAAACAACTTTGGCAGGACAGATGAACCTTGAGAGGTAATTTTACTAATTTTTAAGTCGAAATTGAAAAGGACCATTCGATTTTCATTAACATTGTTTGCATAATAACATTTTTTCACAGAAACCAAAGTCAAATCAAAATGCCAATTTTCAGTCACCTTGTTGCATACAACTTACTTAGGGTTGCGAAATCTCTTTTCTCTTTGTGTTTCTTATTAACCCTAAAACCGTATTCTGGACAAATGTGGGCAAAATAGTTTTGATTAATCTTGATCTGAGCGGTACAAGACTTGGCTTGGCTACCTTTCTTAAATTTGCCTCCTGACCACACACAGTTTGTTTTTGTTGTTGTTGTTGACTCAATTCTACAATGTTAAGTGGTTGAAAAAAAACTCCTTAAAGGGTTAGTTCACCCAAAAATGAAAATTAAGTCATTAATTACTTACTCACCCCCATGCTGTACCAACCCCGTAAGACCTTCGTTCGTCTTCGGAACACAAATGAAGATATTTTTGATTAAATTTGAGAGCTGTATAACTACCACATTGGC
Source organism: Pimephales promelas (assembly GCF_988280905.1). Classification (NCBI taxonomy): domain Eukaryota; kingdom Metazoa; phylum Chordata; class Actinopteri; order Cypriniformes; family Leuciscidae; genus Pimephales; species Pimephales promelas. The sequence continues at coordinate 4,334,333 of NC_142769.1, read as the reverse complement.
TCCTAAGGGACTGCCTCTTGACGGCCCAGAAAGTCAATGAAGAAAATGTTTAAATATCCCAAGTGACTACCGTGGCTCAACTATATGTTTATCAAGCGACGCGAATACTTTTTGTGCGAAAAAACAAACAAAAATAACGAGTTTATTCGACTATTTCTTTTCTTCCTTGTAGGCCAGAAACGAGACTTCCTTAGATTTCCACGACGCATAATTTCAATATTTATTTTATTTATTTATTGTGTAATTTGTAAACATACTTCTGTTTAATTTTCCTCCTTGGGGTGGGTGGGTTGGGGTTTACTGAGGGTTATGGATTGTTCATGTTTGTGTCCACCCTTAGTAGCTGTTAAATATGGGAAAAAAGGGAATGTTTTGCTGTTATTGTTATTGCTGTACCCTTTTGTATATTCCAATAAAAAAAAAATAATAAATAAATAAAAAAAAAAGATTTCCACGACGCATGCGCAAGATTTGCGATCTGCTTACACTACTTCAGATCGCAATTCTCGCGCATGCGTCGTGGAAATCTAAGGAAGTCTCGTTTCTGGCCTACAAGGAAGAAAAGAAATAGTCGAATAAACTCGTTATTTTTGTTTGTTTTTTCGCACAAAAAGTATTCGCGTCGCTTGATAAACATATAGTTGAGCCACGGTAGTCACTTGGGATATTTAAACATTTTCTTCATTGACTTTCTGGGCCGTCAAGAGGCAGCCCCTTAGGAGCCAATGTGGTAGTTATACAGCTCTCAAATTTAATCAAAAATATCTTCATTTGTGTTCCGAAGACGAACGAAGGTCTTACGGGGTTGGTACAGCATGGGGGTGAGTAATTAATGACTTAATTTTCATTTTTGGGTGAACTAACCCTTTAATCTTGTATTTGGGTCAAAAATGGGCAAGAAATGAATGGGAAAAACTGTCATTTAGTGACAGCAAAGTCACTTCATCTTTAGGTTTTAGCTCTAAGAACTTATTGGAATGATATTTAATGTAGTTAAAAAAATAAAACTTAAAAATAAGCATAACTTACACAGAAAATATGGTACTTTTTGATGTAAATAAATTCAAAAATACCCCCAAAATAAATAAAAAAAACACCATAAATGGATAGACAAAACTTTATCGAAGACAGTGATATACAGTAACATGTATAAGAAATAAAAATTAGGAGTCCTCTGTGCCCACATTTGTCCACAATTACAGGATTAAGGGCTATAAAGTGAATACGGTTTGAGGGCTACAACATGTTTTTAATTAAACACCACTAAAAATGTTTTCCCCCCCAAGTCTATACAAGAATCAGAGAGAAAATCAATTGATCTGTTTTGTACTGGATCTTTCATGAATAAATCTAAAGTCCTAGAGCTTTGATGAATCAATGACAGAGTCTCTCACGACCAATCTCCTGAAGCAGACAGCAAAGGTCCAGTGGAGTGGACGGCCACTGGCGCTCTCCTGCTGGCAAGACCCAAGCGTTTATTTCATGCCTCTTTAAACCGGCGGGGTGAGATGCGGTGAAAGCGTCTGATAGGATCCAACTCAAACCTGAGGCCTGAAGCCTACCGCCTGGTGCTGCAACTACGGGCCGCTTTGGGATCAATTTCTGTTGGGCAGAGAGCTGGATTGATTTACAGGGCCTGTCAAAACAACTTTCTCCACCTGCCTCCAATGCACCACAATTATGTGCAATGTTTGGCCCATCACACCGATGGCACAAAGAAGGGCAGAGGCAGTAGTCCCATTTCCTGCCTGAGGCTCAGTCATATTTTACACACAAAAAATTTGCATTTTTGCCATTTACTCACCCTCATGTCATTCCAAACCCCTAAAATAATGTTCATTCTCTTCTTTTTCATACAAGGAAACTGAATGACAATAAAAATGCAACATGAATACGTACATATTACAATACACAATAAATAAGTGGCATGTTGTGATGCACCAAATTTGAATAGACAACAATGTAATCATCAAGGATAAACCATTAAAATTTGATTACCAAGCATGAAAATTCATCTATTTGTGTTCCACAAAAGAAAATAATCAGATTTGGAATTAAATTAAATAGTAATAACATATTGTGACTAAAAAAAAACCCGGATGAATTCAATTATACTTCCAAGCTTCTTTAGGATGCATTTGGTGACCTTATTAAAAAAGCATGTCTATCACAATACGCTTTGAATTCCACCGTCCCAACTCGCGAAGGTGCTAAACAAGCAAGTGTGGAAACAGTGCGTATAAAAGCCAGGTAATAAAAGCTGTGAATAAAGCCTGCTTATCATACGAGATTTCCCAGCCAAAGCCAAGGACACGGGCCGAGCGACATGCGGTGAGGCATGAGGAATGAAATGGCAGTGATGAGCAGAGAGGCCATCTGCATTTCACAAGTCCCAGCATGTCAAAGACAGCGTCTGTTTGGAGCGCACCTCCATCTGTCATAAATCACTTCTTCTCACCACAGCACTAATGGCGGAAAGGTCACATGGAATTTTCTGACACGCTGTTTGTTTGTCATCCATCGGCAGAGGGATGCGGCCGTGTTTATTGGTGCCTCATGAGCAGCGGCGACCAGATGAGACCCGGCCATGGGCTCTGCGCTAACATGCTAGTAAAACCCCCCTGTCCCGTCAGGTTTAGCAATGTTATATCAAAATACTGTTTCAACTTCAAAAAGTTCACAGGCAACCAACCCTGACCGTATTACAAAAAAAGTTTTTTAAAACCTCAAAGGCCCTGTTTACAGCTGGTATTAAGATGCGTTTTGGTCGATCGGATCACAAGCAGACGAGGGAGACGCTTTCCTGTTTACACCTGGTGTTTTAATCCGTCTCTTTAGTCCACCTTAACCACTTCTGTCCTGATTCCTTCGAGGGGAGGGGCTATGGGCGGGTAAATGTATGGGTTTTTTTTCTCAGATCTTTTCAGACCCTGTATTTAGCGTCGTCCACTTGTGATCCGATCGGCCAAAACGCATCAGGTGTAAACAGAGATAGTTCGCCCAAAAATTTAAATTTGCCGTTAATTTACTCACCGTCAGCCCATCCAAGATGTAGGTTATACTGATCGAGAACACTCACAACTGGTTTTGTTGTTGTAAACTTATGTTGTATTTAGGTTGATTCAATAGTGTTAAAAAATATTGTTATTCAACAATATTTTTGAATTCTTGAATTTAGATTTGATCACATGAAGCACAATCTCTAGGATAACATTTTTAGTGTCGTTTCTTATATATATGTTTTAAAATGTATATCATGTGTCAAAATACTACATCAAAATCCTTCAGCTGCAAACAATGTAAACCCCACCAAAAAAAAAAAAAGAAAGTTAATTCAAGTAAAAAAAAAATGAATCTGGACATTTTTAGCCCTGAACCGCAACGTAAAAAAAACTCTGTAAAAATAAAAAAATAAAATCTTGCATTTCTAGATTAAAGTCGAAATGTTTAGAGATTAAAGTCCAAATGTTCAAATGTTAAGATTAAAGTCCAAATGTTTTGAGATTAAAGTCCAAATGTTTCAAGATTAAAATCGAAATGGTTCAAGATTATAGTCAAAATGTTTCGACATTAAACTCCAAATGTTTCGAGATTAGAGTTGAAATGTTGAGATTAAAGTCCAAATGTTTCGACATTAAACTCCAAATGTTTCAAGATTAGAGTCGAAATGATTAGAGATTAAACTCCAAATGTTTCGAGATTAAAGTCAAAATGTTTCGAGATTAAAGTCCAAATGTTCGAGATTAAACTCTAAAAGTTTCGAGATTAAAGTCGAAATATTTTTAAATTAAAGTCGAAATATTTTTAAATTAAAGTCGAAATGTTTTGAGATCAAACTCCAAATGTTTCGAGATTAGAGTCGAAATGTTTCGAGATTAGAGTCAAAATGTTTGAGATTAAACTCCAAATGTTTCGAGATTAAAGTCGAAATGTTTCGAGATTAAAGTCCAAATATTTTGAAATTAGAGTCGAAATGTTGAGATTAAAGTCCAAATGTTTTGAGATTAAAGTCAAAATGTTGAGAATAAAGTCCAAATGTTTCAAGATTAAAGTCGAAATGTTGAGAATAAAGTCCAAATGTTTCAAGATTAAACTCCAAATGTTTCAAGATTAGAGTCTAAATTTTTTGAGATTAAACTCCAAATGTTTCGAGATTAAAGTCCAAATGTTTCGAGATTAAAGTTGAAATAATTCGAGATTAAAGTCGAAATATTTTGAAATTAAAGTCGCAATGTTTTAAGATTAGAGTCGAAATGTTTCGAGATTAAACTTCAAATGTTTCGAGATTAAAGTTGAAATGATTCGAGATTCAAGTCGAAATATTTTGAAATTAAAGTCGAAATGTTTCGAGATTAGAGTTGAAATGTTTCGAGATTAAACTCCAAATATTTCAAGATTAGAGTCGAAATTTTTTAAGATTAAACTCCAAATGTTTCGAGATTAAAGTTCAAATGTTTCGAAATTAAAGTCCAAATGTTTCGTGATTAAACTCCAAATGTTTCGAGATTAAACTCCAAATGTTTCAAGATTAAACTCCAAATGTTTCAAGATTAAAGTCCAAATGTTTTGAAATTAAAGTCCAAATGTTTTGAAATTAAAGTCCAAATGTTTTGAAATTAAAGTCCAAATGTTTAGAGATTAGAGTCGAAATGTTTCGAGATTAAAGTCCAAATGTTTCGAGATTAAAGTCCAAATATTTCGAGATTAAGAAACATTTGTAGATTACCACGTTTGTTCTAGTGTAGGCCTACTTATACATTTTATACTTTACTGATTATTATTTAAGCTAAAAACAGTCGAGTTGAAGTGTGTAACTTATATGCTGTATTGCAAAAACTAAATCTGCTTGCCTCTGTTCGAAAAAAAAACAGGAAGTCCCGCCCCCACACTCACGCCATTGGCTGAGCCACATTTCGAGCTGCTCACACAAACTGAGCGATGTTTAGAAAGCACCACTGCATAAACAAATGCCTTACTTATAAGTGTTTCTGCATATTAAAAAAAAGGATATACTGCAGCTATCGCAGACGATTATGCTTAAATAATTGAGAGAAGCAGAAATGAAAATACGATTATTAATCATGCAGCCCTAGCGAATTCTGTCAGCATTTACTCACCCTCAAGTCCTGTATGAAATTATTTTTTCACACAACACAAAAGAAGATACGAAGAATGCCGCAACAATGGAACGCACTGACTGAGATATTTCTCCAAATATCTTATTTTAGAAAGAATTTGGGGTGGAGTTACCTTCACCTTAAAAATCAATGGCTGAATAGCATAGTAAATGTTTCCAGCAACTGCAACCTGTATATTAAACAAAAAACCCAACCCCTGGAACTCTTAGTATTTGCATAAGGCATCGGAGAGGTTAAGCGGTGTGTTTACAAAGCCGAAGGCCACACTGTAGCGAGATTTCAAACTCATTGAGCAGGTCCACTTTGCATACTAATGTTCAGAGGTATCTTAAAGCCTGTATCTTCCCCCTGTAAATCCAGGCCAGCTCCGAGGCAAAGGGAATCTGCCCGGGCTCCTTCGCTCATGATAACAATGCAACAGCAATTAATGAAAGGCCTGCTGGGGATTTATTACGGCGGAGAAGAACTGAATACGGTGCCAGAGATCCTGGACGCTCGACATTTGAATACAGGCCACAAATTATACACAGTTTCAGTAAATGAAGTGACTGAGTGTTTTTTGTTCCACAGGCGTACATCTTCCCATTGCAGGGCGCACTAACCACTAGCGTGGCCAGCTCTGGGAAAGGAAGTTATTGAAGCCTGGATTTCCTGCTTTCAGCTGTGGCCAAGAACTTGGAGGTTTATGGCGGTTTCAGGAACTGACTCATCCAATGATTCATGGATCAGAGATTGCTTTTCACATGTGTCTGGTCATGGAAAAACTAGCTCGAATAAGAACATACAACATTTAAGTATGCCAAAGACGATATTATTAGATATAAAAGTCCTTCAGATTTTCTTTTTCTTCAAGAAGTTCAGACGCCATTTGTATCAACATTAATGTCTTCCACTGAACTGACTAAGCCCTCCATCTGGTTTGAGTTACAAGGCTTTAACTTTGAAATGTTGTAACTGGTCTCGCAAGTCTTTTCAAGCAAAACTGCTCTTGAATTGGCAGAAAATTTCTTCTATTACCAATGTTTACTTAGAGAACACTCCAGAATCATGCGACAATCTAATTTCACACTAAAGTGGTCCGGAGCATATTAGTCCATCGTAATCACCACCACAGTTTACAGTCATGTTGATTTACATTTTTACCAACAGTGGAGGTAAACGTGAATAGCACTTGCAGAAATGGTCACCAGGAGCAAAGTGTGCTCCGTCGCTGGCAGTCATTTTATGGCAGTTGTCCTGAAGCACATTTACTTACATGACGTCAGTGGCTAAGAGCCAGCTTTTCATTTTGGTAGCAATTTACCTCAGCTTCTTTACAGGCTGGTTATTACAACTAAACAGCAGACCACACTCAGTTATTCCCTCGGAGAATCAATTTACCGTGGGTCATGCTTAGACTCCAGACAACCGGTTTCGCAAAATTATGTAAAAATGCCCGTCTCTGTGAGCATCATAGGCGCTTATGGCTTAGCATTCATGCCATGTCTTAATTACCGCATGTTTTAAATAGTGGCCGATATAAAGCCGATATTATTATAAAACATCTATCATTTAGATTTATTTTAGTCAATATTTAATCAATTATAAATTAATATAATAATAAATGACTGAGTAAATAACTGTTTGCCTTCTAATCTGCCGATATAAAGCCGATATTATTACAAAATATATATAACATATTTTATTTATATTTATTTTAATCAATATTTAATAAACTATAAGTTAATATAAAAATAAATTAAGGAGAAAATAACTGTTTACCTTCTCATCTGCAAATATATAATTATAAAATATATATAACATATATAATTTATATTTATTTTAATCATTATTTAATACATTTTAAATTAATATAAAAATAAATTACTGAGAAAATAACTTTTTGCCTTCTAATCTGCCAATATAAAGCCGATATTATTATAAAATATATATAACATCTATAATTTATATCTATTTTAATCAATATTTAATAAATTATAAATTAATATAAAAATAAATTACTGAGTAAATAACCGTTTATGTTCTCATCTGCCAATATAAAGCCGATATTATTATAAAATATAACATCTATAATTTATATCTATTTTAATCAATATTTAATACATTATAAATTAATATAAAAATAAAATACTGAGTAAATAACCGTTTGCCTTCTAATCTGCCGATATAAAGCCGATATTATTATAAAATATATATAACATCTATAATTTATATCTATTTAAATCAATATTTAATAAATTATAAATTAATATAAAAATAAATTACTGAGTAAAAAACCGTTTGCCTTCTAATCTGCCGATATAAAGCCAATATTATTATAAAATATATAATTTATATTTATTTTAATCAATATTTAATAAATTATAAATTAATATAAAAATAAATTTCTAAGTAAATAACTGTTTGCCTTCTAATCTGCCGATATAAAGCTGATATTACAATAAAACATATATAATTTATATTTATTTTAATCAATATTTAATCTGTAATAAAATTAAATAATATAAATTTAATCTTTAATCTATAATATAAATTAAATTACTGAATAAATAACTGTTTGCCTTCTTTAAAATAAATCTTTAAAAATGATCTTTAAAATAAACATGCTTATACTTTAGATGTCAACTTATTAAATCTGCAATCCTACAGTATTTTTCACAAATAAAGTAATTGTTTAAAAATGCATGCCTATGTGAATAAAATGAAGTAAAACACTGTGACAAGGCACTCAGTAATCTGGTAATTTTGTGTACACTGGTATATATTTTAAATACAGACAAGGTAACACAATTTTTTACCTACAGCACACAGTGAAAATGACATGAATATGACAGTGGGCAACTGGATAAAGTGCAGCATATTTTACAATTAAGGATTTAAAAAGTATGTCGATTGCGTCTCCAGTGAAGCTGAACTCTCCTGTCCGCATTCACTTCGCACGGACCGACCGTCACACACAGCAACACGTTCATGCAGGGTACAAAAGCACAAGATCTCACAGCTGGATTTAAAAGTTAAATCTGCAGCTGAAATTAAATGTCTATTAAATATTTAGAGATTTGTTTAAATGATAGATACTATTTCCTGAATGTCGGTACATGAGAAAGTATCATAGCCTAATAGTTTGCCTTTCTGTTACTAATAACATAAAAGCAAACGCTTTACTTTTTTGCATACCATTTACTTTTTTTGTCTAACAGTTCTGTCATCGCCTTGCTCTGTTCTGTGATGAGCGTTTGTAACTCTCCTGTTCGAACTCGTTCATCAAAATGAACAAATCTTTTTTCAAATCAATTCGTTCATTTCGTTCGTTGAATGAACCAAATTACTCAAAAAAAGATTTGTTCATTTTGATGAACGAGTTCGAACAGGAGAGTCACACAGAACAGAGAAAGGCGAGCATTTGTATTATTTATTTTTTTAAATGAGTGATCATTTCGTTTAATAAGACCCTTATTTATCGTCTGGAATCGTTTAAAGCCCTTTCAACAGTTTGCAGTTTGCACTCAAACTGTCTTTTGGACCTTGAACCGTTTGGTTCCCGTTGAAGTCCATTATATGGAGAAAAATCCTGGAAAGTTTATCAAAAACCTTAATTTCTTTTCAACTGAAGAAAGAAAGACATAGACATCTTTGGATGACATGGTAAATTATCAGCAAAAGTTTGTTTTTTTTTTAAACTGAACTACTCAGCTGATGTGAACTAATATAAACAATTCCAGCACTGAAACAGATTGACAGTATAGTGGTGCATCACCTAAATTCATTTAGATTGAAAAACATGCATTTAGTGCACAAAGAGCCCTACTTGATGGACGCTCATTTGTAAAACGTGCTGCAGTTTTGACGCAAATGGTAGCGAACTGTCAGACTTCAGTAAATTTGATGTTAATATCCAACATGACACACTTCATTTTTTCTCCATCCAACGTATGCGATTCGTTTTCTTCAAAACATTGCATTGTGTCACGAACAAAAACCAGAGGATCCATCCAAAGACCATAAAATCAATCAGAAAAGAGTGACCAACTTGGGTTTGTATAAAACAGCATCTGCTTTGTTGAGCTCTTAGCATTGGCATTAGTGAGAAGAGACAAGAATATTGCTGCCAAACATATCCATCCTTTATATTCACTAAATATATATTACAGAATTCCTTTTTAACATGCGCCTGCTTTTACGCCAATCATTAAACCGAGGACCTTCCCTTCCAAGGACCGTATAATATTTTCCATGGCTTTGATTTTTTTTAACCCCTCCCGCGATAATCTTGATTCCTGTTTGACCACAGATAGATTCTAATAGGAAATGATGCCTATGAAGAGTAAAACACACAGGACGTGGCTGTTTGTGTTGGTCTGTCTCCCAGCAGAGTTTAGTAGTTCACATTACCCCTGACCACAGAGCACAGCAAAGTGAGTTAGCTGCTTCTAGAAGTGGCAAAGGCACTTTTGTGCGGTTCATTCATATCTGTTTTAGCCTTGTTGAGGTAAACCCTATTTCATATGCGTCACCATCATAAACCTATTTGTTCCACGCTGCCTTCCGACTGAACATAAATCACATGCAGTCAATAAAAACATCAACATGAGGCTCGAATCGCGTGTTTTCAATGTACCAGGTGTTGATTCATGAAATGCTGCACATGATTCAAAACAACTCTTGAATGATTCACTGCAGTTTCCAACGGGGGGGGGGGGGGGGGGGGGTAAAAAGATCGCCACAGATTTTGATTAACAGTTTGTTGTAGTATTACTACAAATATTTCAATAATATAAACACCATTAGATTCGCTCGTACACTGTTAGCATAAATCCCACACGGGAACATAAAAAAACACAAACCGAGGAAATGCTATTGTTTCGCGCGCAGGATGTCAGTCAGACTCAACTTTTTGATCTTTCATCCTTTTAAAAGAAACAACTTGGAGGCAAACGTGTCAATTCTGGCTAACAGAAAGTTAGCGACTCAAATATGAAGCGATTTAAAAAGCCATTGATAAGCTGAGTGAACAGATAGCTTATCTGAAGCATACATGGGCCATATGGTCCCGCGACCGCTGCCGCCTGTTGCTGGCATAACAATAGCCCGACCTAGGCAGCGAATGACGGGCACAGTGTTAGCCTGGACTCCCTGAGCGGTAAACGAGAGGAAACGTTCATATTTGCATTTTTCTTTTCTTACAGGTGCAGAAAGGGTCTAAACCAGATGTCTGCTTGAGCGCAAAACTGTTTGCCTTCTACTCAACAGCCACACACACTCCTCCCCGGCTCAGCAACAGGAAAAACAATAGCTTCTCTCTGTACGCTCCCATTCCCCCACAATCCTCCATTCCCAGAGGTAACCCAATCCACTATGTCTGAGCAATGCACCTATTCTCTTCTCATTTCACAACTGAAAGACTGCTTTCTTCAAGAGCACCAGCACCACTGAAACAGAAAGTATTGAAATTAATGTTTTTCCCTCCTGATTCAAATTCATTATTTATGGACGTGATAGCCTATGCTATTTTCCTTAACAGAGATTATAGCTTGAAAGGGCAATGCGCTACTTTTGCAAAGAAAAGACAGTACTTTAATAACTCATTTAGAGTTTTTGTCAGCCGTGTTCTGATCAATAAATAACTATGTAAAACTTCATTATGTGTAACATACTCAATGTGCAATTTATATATTAGAGAGGCTGTATGCAATATAAAGATCACCGGTAGCGCTTCAATTCAGTGGAGTTGAAATGACAATCTGTTCCTCATTCATAAATGATAATAATACAGTAACAGCACATACACTGTAAAAATTAATATGCTTTATCTAATCAAAAAATTGTGGCAACAGATTACAAGCAGTATTATTCTTTAAATTTAACAAATTAGAATTGAGTAATAATTAATCAAATGAATTCCATAAAAGTTAACCATTTTAATGAGTAAAACTAGCAAAAAAAAAAACATAAATTGAAGTCGCCATTATGGTGATCGGTGTTTGTTTTAAAATCACGGTTTTCTCTTTCCGTGATTCTGCTTGTTAACATCAGATGTTTTCAATGTTGGCAATATAAAATAAAGAGTTCTTAATTAATCTGTGACGTCTGAGATATGAGATATTGAGATATTTTTGTTAATTTTTTGGGTGTAAACTGGTTTAAATTGTTAATAATTTGATTGATTATTACTCAATTCTCCTTTGTTAAATTTAATTAATAATATTGCTTGTAATCTGTAGCCACAATTCTATTGATTAGACAAAGCATATTCATTTTTACAGTGTACCTTACAATGAAGCAACCCGGTTAACACAAATTAGCAATATACTAACAAACAGCCAACTAAAGTAAAGGTTAAGTTTGAGACTTTAGTCACTGCATCATAAAATTATTCCCACTCTTATTTTATACGCTTTCCATTTTTATATCCCAATGGATGTGGCTAACTTTTATAAAGTTCTTCTGTTTTCTAACCACATCTGATCAAGAGTCAGATGTTCAACATCAACTGATGGATTCAGTGTGAGACAATGTTTCATTCTCTGACTTGAAAATGTCAAGCAAGCGTGTTCAACAGGTCTATGTGGGCACTTATTCCTATGCCTATTTTACACAAGTTTTACACTGTGAGACTGCATGTCAGGGCATATATCGGATAGAAGTCAATCTGTTTACTGTAGTACATGATAATGCCTCAGTTAGAGGACACAAACAACACATTGTGTCGCTCGGACCCTTCTTTATAAAAGAGACCAATGTGAAATATAAGACAATAATTAACTGCAAGAAAAGAGGTCTTTTCCCAAAACACACAATAGGGAACTTGTTTTCCTGTAAAGAATTAAAGTCCAGAACAGGGCAAGGGTCCGCCGTTTTAAACATGTTGCATTAGAAAGAAAAATCGAGACAGCTGCTTTGTGTTCTTATAGTACACTGACAAAAAGTGTTTAAAAAAATGTGATTTCCTGCACAGTAATAATCAATATGTTTCCATCAATTCGTAATCTTTTCTGTCATTTCTACTCTTGAACTCAAATTTCATCATATGACATTTTTAAAGTGGCCAAAATAGTAAAAATGACATGCAGGCTGTGGCATCCTAAGGCAACAATTTTAATAGGTTAACAGTGTGATCTAACCCTTAATGACTTTGAATTAAGAAGCCTACTATAGTCAGCTTGATTCAGTCATATATAGGTCTATAATATTATTGACTTGAAAAAAAATTACACACTGTAAAAAGTTAAAATATCACAATTTATTTTAAGAGGACGTTGACTGAATAAGATTAATTATCTTCTTACTACATCTACATGTTAACTATAGAGTTATGATTATTCTAAAGTGTCTTCATTACACCGTAATTATACATTTTTGTAATTACTATAAGCCTATAGGGTAAGGATTAGGGTTTGGTTTAGGGTTAGTTTCATGTAATTATGCATAATTTACCGTTATTACTGTGGTAAATACACATAGCACATGTCACAAGGACACTGTAAAATCAAGTGTTACCGGGTTTGGTTTAGTGTTAGTATACTGTTATGTCACCTTAAAATAAAGTGTCACCAAATTCAGTTACACTTTAGGAGTAAAGTGTGGGTTAATGTGTCTTTGTTACACTGAGTAACTTAACAACAAGTACTTACTAAATGGTTAGAATTTGGCTTGGTTGCATGTAATTATGCATAAAATAAAGAGATACCCAGAATTTATATTGAAAAATGAAACTCACAGCTCGTTTTATCTTGAGTTTAAGCAGCTGAAAGTGCGATATGTGATTTCAAAACTAATGAATTCACAAATGGAGAGTGAAGCTTTTATAAACGTCAAAGAACAATAATATATGCCATGGAGTAGTTAGTGTGGAGTTGGTAAAGCTAGTCATTGATGAATTGCTAGGCTAAGCTATGCTGTTACATTCATAGTTTCGTTGTTTGTGATGAAACAGCGTTTCTGAATAAGATACCTACTTTAAAACACACACAGTGACTGACACACTATATTTTAACCGGCATTATCGTTTAAAAAGTCGCAATACAACACACTGAAGCACGACATTAGTCCATAAGAAACAGGGCGGGCAATCCCAACAAAGGAAATGACAGAGGAATAGCAGCCAGATTCTCAGGAACATTAAAACAATGTCAACAACTGCTAGAATTGTATAACAGATTTGGACAAACTTTTAAACTGTACAACAGTGAACTAAAGTTTCTGAGGAGTAACTCTGTCAGGTAAAGTGCGAGAACACAGTGTTGTTGTTGATGTTGTTGTTGTTGTTGTTTTTAAAATAAAAGACACAGATATTAAAGCTTAAGGATATGTAGCTATTTTCCTGTGAGTGTTAAACAAAGAAATAGCCATAGTACAAGTGAAGAGGGCAAGAGTTCACGTACATTAAGTCAAATACATTAAGAGGGGAGAAAAAAGTCCAAATGTACTTACGGCTGAGATCTGAACAGAAGTTGGAGAATAAACGCCAAAGATGCGCGAGCAACAAGTCTCTCCTCGATATATTTGTGGACCGCTCCGAAATAGCCAACTATGGAGGAGAAAACAGCAACATTTGGATCCGTCATCTTGTCCAAAAAAAAATCTTTTCATGCAATAATCAATGTCCAAAAAAAAAAAACGTTCCCCAAAACGACGCGTATTGTTTCTGGTGTAAATGTGCAGGACTTACTGCAGAGCGCGAGCGCGCAAGGTCAGCTTCTTTAGCAAAAAAATGTGAAAAATGTCAAAGATTTTCGTGCTATGTCAGACTGAGTCAGTGGACAAAGTGAAAGCAGCACCCTGTTGCTGCAGCGTCGCACTAAAATCCCATTGAAAAGATACTTTGAGCCCGACCCCTCTTGTTACATGCCTATCAATAATCATAATCACGCAACACAGTTTGCATTTGCTCGTCTTCTTTAACTTAATCCATACAATATTAAGCCGTTAAGGGCTAATTACCTTAAAACTTACCTTAACGTCCGCTTTCTTTATTTATATCAACATTTAACTTCGGCCCCTTTGTTTTTGTTCTAGTGTGGGTTTGTATAGTTTTTTTTTCTTTTTGCAAACTGTGTTTAAAGTTATTCTTGTGTTTTTTGGGGGGCCGGCCGGGAATGTGAACGTGAATCTCCGCCGCACCGATAGAGATGCGAAGAATGCTCGGAATGAGAGCAGGAATGAAATGAACGCGAGCGTCGAGTTTGCAGCAGGGCGGAGCGTCACTGGCGTCATGCCGCAGCTTCTCCCACATCCATGGGGATGACCTCACAGGACACGTCCGAGAAATCCTCCAATGGGAGACAGCGCTGGCTTGTTTATACTTTCTAGCCCACTTGTTTGCAACGTATCGATTCAGATCAATGTAATAATAGTTCTTTCGAGGTCTATATTTGAAATTGTCTTCTACAATGATACTTTTTAACAAGCTTGTATATTTAAATTCAGTAATTTCACTTAAATGACAATTCATAGGTAATCTTCATTGCAATTTAAGTAAAATTACTGAACACAAGCTTGTTAAAAATTGTGTGTGTGTGTGTGTTTCCAAATGAATGTATCGGACAAAAGTTTGGAAACATTAATGTGTTTTAATGTTTTTGAAAGCAGTATCTTAATCTCACCAAAGTTGCATTTCTTTGATCAAAAATTAAAAAAAAGTCTGTAATACTGTGAAATATTATTATAATTTAAATTGACTGGCTTCTGTAATGTATTTTTTTATTTCTGTGACGCAAAGCTGAATTTTCTGCATCATTACTCATGATTCTTGATCCAAGAGTGTCGATGCATCTTGCATTGTATAAAGGAGATCACCTGTTTATTGAATTTATAATGAGTTTCAGAATTTCCGTACCACTGTATTTTGTCGGAAACAATGATTACCATGGTACTTTTGGAGTGATATATGTCCATTAAAGGGCATAATGTTTTAGTCAGCAATTGCATTAAAGTGTGCGCACTATTCTACTAAAATAGTCAATGCTGACAGTTTTTGCTGCTTAATATTTATGTGGAAAATGCATGCCTTTTTGTAGGATTCCTGAATAGAAACATTAAGTGAACAGCATTCATTTGAAATATAAATCTTTTCTCTCATTATAAATGTCTTTTTTAATTCAATTTAATGTGTCCTTGCTGAATAGTATTAATTTATATACTTTTTTAAAATAAAATAAAAATGTACTTGCTTATCTTAAACTTTTGAATGGAAGTGCATCATGGTCTCCACATGAATATGAAGCAGCACAACTGTTGTCAACATTGATAATAATGATAAGAAGCGCTTCTTGAGCAGCAATGAATGCATTCTAAAGGATTAAGTTACACTATTAAAATACGCATAGGTTATTTTATTTTACAACATCAAATTCATTCCAAAATCTTTATTTATAGATGTAGATAAAGCTCATTTAGAATTGGGGGACCAAATGTAATAATATTTTCCATTGAAATGTATACGTTTACTAGTCATGCCGTTCATGTGATTGATGCCTGCACATGTGCATGATAGGCATTGAATGCAACCTATGCATATAATAGCCTCATTGAAGCCCCTAAAGTTTAATCACTAGTAGTGAATAATGACTTTTGCTTAAGTGCAGCGCTTCCCTTTCCCTTGCGGTATCTATAAAATCAGCATCCCGTCTGCTTTCCAAGGCTTTCTTATCTTATCAGCCGCTTCTCATCTTCGCGAATGGTGTCTGTTCCTTCAGTACCAAACTATTAAGCATCAAAAGGGAAAAGGCTTATCTATGCAAATCCAGCTCGCCCTGGAGGAGCCAGCCTGCCCCTTCGAGCTGCAACACCTGAGTGCAGTGATTCATTCGCCGTCATGGGTCATCTGCCAGAAGGGTTTCACAAGCTCCTTGTTAAACATTAGCTCTGTGTATCCAGGAAGGATCCCGGCATAATAGAGGACTGTAAATGGCTTCATAGCCTTACATCAGAGCCTGTTTTCATTGCCTTATCTAAGAGCTGAGCTGCCCTAACAGATTGGATTGGTGGAAAGCGGCCATATGAAAATCCCTCCGTGTCTGTGAACCCAGGTGGAAATGTCGTCCGCGAAGAACAATGCCAAAAGCAAATGGTTGCCGGTGAACACAGAGGGTGTACTGTAAATCCCTGCGCCGGTGCAACATTAAAGGCCACATTTGGCCCTTTGAGGAACAAGTAGATCAGTCAATAATGCATTTACAGATTTTTGGCAACACAAAATCCAAGTAAATCAATGCTGGTATTGGCTAAAGTAGCTTTAAAGCGCCTCACCGTAGTGCGGAACGTGGATCTGTCCGTGTCTATTTACGAAACACACACAGCCTAAATGTATGGATGAGATGACATTTTTCATGATGGCGTGGTTGAGGTGCACGCAGATAAAATGATAAAGTGGCTCATTTAAGAAACCAATAAGCTCTCCAGCTTCATGCAGCATTCTGCACTCTGATTCGATCAATTTCAAACAAGGTACAATTGAGCAATATTCTCGCAATCCCTACGAATGCCCGAGGCTGATCATTCAACCGCGGTTTGATGTATTACAAACAATATGAGAACTTACACAATTTCTTAGAGCCTTGGCCCAGTTATGAAACTACGTTATGCAAATGATGACTCACTGTAGCATCTCGAGTTTGTAAACTTACACCTGAATGACATTCGTTATGAAAAGACACCAGAGAAGGTAAACAACATCTAATTCTGACGAACAAATATTTTGGTGGTGACAAAAGAGGACAAATCAGAGGCCTAAAACACGCTCTCATCACTCTAGAAATGCTGGGTTATTTTAACCCAATTTTGGGTCAAATGTGGACAAACCCAAATAGCATTTTTTAATCCAACAATTGGGTTTGTCCATATTTGACCCAAAATTGGGTTACAACAACCCAGCATTTTTTTAGAGCACAGGTGGCTACCTCACACACACACACACACAGCCGTCTCCATATGCTCAAACAGCCAGCGCACACAAACAGAGCTCACCTGAATTAACACTGGGTGTGGCAGAACAAAGCACCTGATGCACAGCGGAAACCTGAGAGGATCTGTTGGGAAAGAAAAGGGAAATAACCTGCAAAACTCAGGAGATTCAATGATTCAACCCTATGTAATTGTTCGCAATATGCACTCTAAAAATGCTGGGTTGTTTCAACCCAAATTTGGGTCAAATATGGACAAACACAAATGTTTGGGGTGTCGCTGTGTGCTGTTTAAACGGCACACAGCGACACCCCAACGATAAAGTTATGCAGGAAAGCACTTTTCTTCAGAAACTAAAAAAATCTTGTTTTTACCCGGAAAGCATCCAAAATAAACTGAAGAGCAATTCATTCTAAAAAATGCTGGGTTGTTTCAACCCAAATTTGGGTCAAATATGGACAAACCCAAATGTTGGGTTAAAAATGTCATTTAAAGCCAACTTCAACTTTCACTTTCAACAGTAAATTGTTTAATTACATTTTTAACCCAACATTTGGGTTTGTCCATATTTGACCCAAATTTGGGTTGAAACAACCCAGCATTTTTTAGCGTGTAGAAACGGCACACAGCGACACCCCAACGATAAAGTTATGCAGGAAAGCACTTTTCTTCAGAAACTAAAAAAATCTTGTTTTTACCCGGAAAGCATCCAAAATGAACTGAAGAGCAATTCACTCTAAAAAATGCTGGGTTGTTTCAACCCAAATTTGGGTCAAATATGGACAAACCCAAATTTTGGGTTAAAAATGTCATTTAAAGCCAACTCCAACTTTCACTTTCAACAGTAAATTGTTTAATTACATTTTTAACCCAACATTTGGGTTTGTCCATTCTTGACCCAAATTTGGGTTAAAACAATCCAGCAATTTTTTAGAGTGTAGAAACGGCACACAGCGACACCCCAACGATAAAGTCATGCTGGAAAGCACTTTTCTTCAGACACTAAAAAAATCTTGTTTTCACACGGAAAGCATCCAAAAAAACCTGAGGAACAATTACACACTCTAAAAAATGCTGGGTTGTTTCAACCCAAATTTGGGTCAAATATGGACAAACCCAAATGTTGGGTTAAAAATGTAATTAAACAATTTACTGTTGAAAGTGAAAGTTGGCTTTAAATGACATTTTTAACCCAACATTTGGGTTTGTCCATTCTTGACCCAAATTTGGGTTAAAACAATCCAGCAATTTTTTAGAGTGTAGAAACGGCACACAGCGACACCCCAACGATAAAGTCATCCAGGAAAGCACTTTTCTTCAGACACTAAAAAAATCTTGTTTTCACACGGAAAGCATCCAAAATAACCTGAGGAACAATTACACACTCTAAAAATGCTGGGTTGTTTCAACCCAAATTTGGGTCAAATATGGACAAACCCAAATTTTGGGTTAAAAATGTCATTTAAAGCCAACTCCAACTTTCACTTTCAACAGTAAATTGTTTAATTACATTTTTAACCCAACATTTGGGTTTGTCCATTCTTGACCCAAATTTGGGTTAAAACAATCCAGCAATTTTTTTAGAGTGTAGAAACGGCACACAGCGACACCCCAACGATAAAGTCATGCTGGAAAGCACTTTTCTTCAGACACTAAAAAAATCTTGTTTTCACACGGAAAGCATCCAAAAAAACCTGAGGAACAATTACACACTCTAAAAAATGCTGGGTTGTTTCAACCCAAATTTGGGTCAAATATGGACAAACCCAAATGTTGGGTTAAAAATGTAATTAAACAATTTACTGTTGAAAGTGAAAGTTGAAAGTTGGCTTTAAATGACATTTTTAACCCAACATTTGGGTTTGTCCATATTTGACCCAAATTTGGGTTGAAACAACCCAGCATTTTTTAGCGTGTAGAAACGGCACACAGCGACACCCCAAAGATAAAGTCATGCAGGAAAGCACTTTTGTTCATAAACTAAAAAAAAAATCTTGTTTTCACACGGAAAGCATCCAAAATAACCTGAGGAACAATTACACACTCTAAAAATGCTGGGTTGTTTCAACCCAAATTTGGGTCAAATATGGACAAACCCAAATTTTGGGTTAAAAATGTCATTTAAAGCCAACTCCAACTTTCACTTTCAACAGTAAATTGTTTAATTACATTTTTAACCCAACATTTGGGTTTGTCCATTCTTGACCCAAATTTGGGTTAAAACAATCCAGCAATTTTTTAGAGTGTAGAAACGGCACACAGCGACACCCCAACGATAAAGTCATGCTGGAAAGCACTTTTCTTCAGACACTAAAAAAATCTTGTTTTCTCACGGAAAGCATCCAAAAAAACCTGAGGAACAATTACACACTCTAAAAAATGCTGGGTTGTTTCAACCCAAATTTGAGTCAAATATGGACAAACCCAAATGTTGGGTTAAAAATGTAATTAAACAATTTACTGTTGAAAGTGAAAGTTGAAAGTTGGCTTTAAATGACATTTTTAACCCAACATTTGGGTTTGTCCATATTTGACCCAAATTTGGGTTGAAACAACCCAGCATTTTTTAGCGTGTAGAAACGGCACACAGCGACACCCCAAAGATAAAGTCATGCAGGAAAGCACTTTTGTTCATAAACTAAAAAAAAATCTTGTTTTCACACGGAAAGCATCCAAAATAACCTGAGGAACAATTACACACTCTAAAAATGCTGGGTTGTTTCAACCCAAATTTGGGTCAAATATGGACAAACACAAATGTTGGGTTAAAAATGTCATTTGAAGCCAACTTCAACTTTCACTTTCAACAGTAAATTGTTTAATTACATTTTTTAACCCAACATTTGGGTTGATACAACCCAGCATTTTTTTAGAGTGTGACAAAGTCCTAATTTACCCCTGATGGCAGAGTAGGCCCCTGTGTTTGTTTGGTTTGTATTACTTCTATAAATGTTTGTTTCACACTATTTGGTAACTTTTTTCTAGTCTGAGGTGCACATTAGACTGATAAAAAAAAACACCAAGACATTTATTTCTTTATTTTCTTTATTTGGGATTTATATTAGTCATTAGTTTTATCCTCATTTGCAAAACTTACCTTCTGGGTTCATGTCTGTCTGCAGCATGGTTTCCGGGGGGTGGGTGTCTTGAGGACCTGCGGCTTTACTGTTCCTCATTTTATGCCATCCCAAAGAATTCTGGGTAGTGTAGGCATGGTCCATTTCTCAATGGGAGCAGGGGGTTATTGTTTTATGCTTTATTGTGTTTATGTTCATTGTGTGTAGAAATGTATTTGTTTATTATTTGTATTATTTTCCTTGTATAATTTTAGGTTGATGTATTTTGAATTTAATTTTCATTTTCAGTGTAGTTATGTATTATGTATGTGAACATTATTTAAATTCCCTACTACTGTAAAATGGTTGACCCTTTCAGTATAAAGGAATGTATGTTTGTCTGTGAAAGGAGTTCTGGTGAGGGACTTCTGGGAGGAGAGTCACCTTGAGTGGGTTTTGTTTATGGTATTTTTTTGTATTCTTTATTTGGAAGTCAATAAAGATTTCACTGACTGCAAGCAGTGTCTCCTGTCTTTGCTCTGGGCATGTCTTCACAGGGTCAAATATGGACAAACCTAAATGTTGGGTTAAAAATGTAATTAAACAATTTACAGTTGAAAGTGAAAGTTGAAGTTGGCTTTAAATAACATTTTTAACCCAACATTTGGGTTTGTCCATATTTGACCCAAATTTGGGTTGAAACAACCCAGCATCATTTAGAGTGTAGGCTACAAAAAAAGTCTCACCATTAAAAGCCATGTCCCAATGTTCTCATTATAATTTCATGCAGTGTATATGGCAGATATAATGCAAATGTTGCGCTGAACTGTATGTTTCTTTTTGAAGTGATTTCAATCATATTTCAAGCAATTTTAAACTTTCAGCTTTCATGGCGAACAGTGCACATCTGAAATGTCAGGTGAAGGAAATAATCCATTATTTATTGCCTTTATATATATATATATATATATATATGTGTGTGTGTGTGTGTGTGTGTATATCGGCCTAATTTTCTTATCGGGCCGGTGGTAACAACATGAAAAATGAACATGTATCGGCCAAGACTGATATGGTGGCCGATATACTGTATATCGAGCATCCCTTATTAAATTTTGGACTTATTTGGCAGAATATTGGCAGAGTTAGATATTGTTTATCTTCTTTGGTTGAGTTACTGCACAATCCCCATATGGTATAAATAATATTCTCACTTTGTATGTTTTTAATTCATATTAAATCAAAATTCAAGGTTTAAACCAAACCATAAAAATGATAAATAAAAAAAACAAATGAATTTGGAATATTTTTTCAGGGTAGAGACCAAGCGCCCACCAAGACAGAGCAAAACAACAAAACACACACACAGAACGCATTAGGCCTAATCAGGCTCTCAAAAATGATATACAATTCAGATTTAGATTTATTGGCTAATATGTCGGTTATCGGGTTTCAAATATAAAGAATTATCGGTTATCGGTATCGGCCAAAATGTTCATATCAGTGGATCCCTACCATATACAAATCAGTATTTTTTCTTTAGACATAAGCAAAAATATAACTTAATGTCAACTTAATTTCCTCATGAACAGAAGCAAAATTGGATATAAAATAAATACACAAGTCACTCACTTAAGATAAAACTAAAAATACTTGTGTTAGTCAATGTTTAATTTAGTTGACTTTCAATAAATAAAGAAACTTTGAATGACCTCAATATTTATTGAGATGTCTTTCTAAAACATTTACTAAAAAACACATTTCTGCAGTCAGTAAAGCGAATCACTGTGTTCTGCACATCAACACTCGGGTGTCAAACGAAAATACTATTTTATTTCTTTTCTTCTATATGGGGAGTGTTATGTGCTTTTAGACAACCTGAAAGAAACAGAAACCAGGATTTTCGGTAAGACTAATAAAAAATGCACTTTAAATAAATAACACAGCCGTTTGACTTTCGTCAGTGCAGTTTGCCTCAACAATCAGTGTGTTCACATGAACATTAAAGTCTAAAGCTATAATTCACCTTCTGTGCTTTAGTATGACAAAAATAGCAGCAGTGTGTGTGTTTTTTTTACAAAGATGTGTGTTACGAGTCGGCCTTGATATTGTGCACGCACTTGCTCTACAGGGATTCCCAAACATTATTTCATTTATTTCAGCCGAACCCCTCTGAAAAATAAAACATTTACTTGAAGTTCCTGAGATGACTGAGATTTGAAGGGAATATTTCAGTAATTCACACACACAGATTCAAAGATTCACATTTCCATGGTTTACGGATGTCAGTTAATGATCACGACATGCAGGTACACAAATAATTTATTTTAAATTAAATATATAATAATATAAATATATCATATACCTGTACTTACAAATATTTCATATGATGAATTAATTATTAATCACCAGCTTTTCGTCAACTTACGAACCCTTTGGAAACTCCTGATGTGAAACCTTGGTATTTTTTTTATTTGAAACTCAATGTAAATGATTCCTTCTGTGTGCATGTTTGTGTGGATTTTTATTGTAATTTTAATTCATTTATTTGAATTTTTAGGTATTGTTTTTGTTATTTTATCATTTATGTTAGTCTTGACCTATGGGGATTGCGGATGAAAATTAGCCTTTCTAAATCCAGTACAATGCATGAAATGGAAACATGGAAACTGGTCAAGTTAAAAAATGTCCATGGTCCCAATATAAATAAATAAAAGGGGGGGAAATACAGCGGTGATGTTTAATCCTTCAAATATAAGATTGTGTCATGAATAAAAACAGTAGCTCTGCTGTTATTTTAATGGAACTTTTAATTCATCACTCAGGAATCATTCAAGGTGTTTTTGTGGTCCTTGAGATGTTCTGACATGCTTATAAACATATTAATGGCACAGGTGTAATCACACTCTGTTTAGCACAAACAGGGCTACCACTCAAATATGAAAATCATCCTAAGGCGTCATATAGGTGACGCTTTTGAGATTGCGTCTAAATCCGACGCCCTTTAGAGTCAACATGAGACGCAGATATATATGGCTCAGAAGGCGCCTCCTAGTGGTCTAACCCTAACACTACCCCAGACCTAAACCTACCCATAACCGAAGCGTGTTTAATTGATGCTAAAGGTTGCCACGTGCGTCGGATTTAGACGCGATCTCAAAAGCGTCACTTATATGATGCCCTAGGATGAGAATGCGTTGAAAATCCTGTCATCATTTACACACACCCACGACTGTATAACTTGAAGATGGTTCAAACAGGTTTCATACAATTCAATTCATTCAAATTTACGTGTGCAGCGCTTTCACAATACACGTCATTTCAGGGCAGCTTTACAGAAAATGCATGAGTTACAATTTCTAGTGATCTGTTATCAGAGGTAACTGTTTAATTTATGTTTCAGAAATCCCATGTTAGCTAAAACGTCAACATCCGCCTTTTTAGGGTACACTTAAACGTTGGATAGATGACGTTATCGGATCCTAACCCTACCCCAGACCTAAACCTAACCGACGTTATATGACGAATTGGGATGAGACTGTGTTACTTTAATTAGGCTAATAATTAGAGCCCGACCGATAAAGGATTTTGAAGGCCGAAACCGGTACAAATATTTTTGGGTTTTAAAATCCGATATTCCGATATATCGGCCGATATTTTATTCATTTTTTTTAAACTGGAGATGATTAGTCACAAATTTTGTCATGCTTATTTGAGTTAAGAGAACTGATGGGGATGTTCTTTTAATTGTTATTCAAGCAATGTATGTATCATGACCAACTCAACAAGTGTTGCCAACAGGAACGGTGAAGAGTGCCCTCTGGTGGACAAACTATACAACTCATGACATGGTTCAAGCGTGTTTCGTCCGTTTTTATTATATTTTTGAAATATTCATTTATCGGCCATTATAAGTGCCGATACCGATAGTTTGGAAAATGCCTAATATCGGCCGATAATATCGGTCTGCCGATATATCGGTCTGGCTCTACTAATAATATTGCTTGTAATCTGTTGCTTGTTTGTGAACAAATGGTTTCTATAGGTTTGGAACAATACAAGGTTTACTGAATTTGAATTTCTGGGCAAACTATAAAGTGTTTCTTTGCAAAATAATGAAAGCATCAGTAATATATACTCTCCAGGTGATTAGATGCTCGGCTGCAGGGCCTTTAACGGACGTTAACAAACACGTGAAACAAGCAGTGGCTCCTTTGCTTGATTGAGCGTCTTTTCCATGTCCATTATCAGCGGTGTAATCTGATGTGGGCAGATAAAGCCCAAAGGCCTTGTTTGTGTGTGTGTGTGTGCTCTTTGAAGAGTGGAGTGTGTCAGGCTTTTTGCTCCAGGGGGCGAGAGGTGGAGCAAGGTGGTACGGCTCTGGTTTAGTTTACTCCGCTGTTGCCCTGTGACCTCACGTAATCAGGGGCCCCTGCGAGGCCAGGTGCACAGCAGACCCGGCCCTAGAGCTGAGATAAGGGCCAGAACATTCACTGATAACAACACAGAGCTTCATTTCAATCAAAGCATGGAGAGAGAGAGAGAGAAGTATTACAAAGCCACCACGTAAGGCTTTTTCCATCAGATTTTTGGTATGTCTCTTTAATGGTAATGACTTTAAATTAAACGAAAACACAGCAGTGACTTAAAGGGATAGTTCACTTTTTGATATGTTTTATCTTACCTCAAGGGCATACAAGATGTAGGTGTCTTTGTTTCCGTAGTACTTTCAATTTTGATATTTTTAGGTCAAACCTTTCGTGTTTATCAGTTATATAATGGAGGTCTATGGTCACCACCTCAAAGAGCATGCACAGAGAAGTCCAAATTAAACACGATTTAATGACTCGTAAATGTAAGTACACATTGATGGCCTAAGACACGAAACGGGCGGTTTGTGTGATAAAACTAACAGTATTTATATCGTTTTTACCTCTTGTTACCACAGCCAAAAAGCACCGCACCCTCAGATCACTTGAACATGGCTGTGGACGTCTTTGAGGTGGTGACCATAGACCTCCATTATATGACTGATAAACACGAACGGTTTGACCTAAAAATATCAAAATTGAAACTACAGCAGAAACAAAGACACCTACATCTTGGATGCCCTTGAGGTAGGATAAAAACATACCAAAAATTAATTTCAAAGTGAACTATCCCTTTAAAGAAGATGCCAGCATGTTAAATTCATTTTAAACTGCATCCAGCTGGGCGTGAATTACATGTTGAATTAAAATGTGTTTTGATAGCATGCCTGCGTGGACAAAAGAGCTTCAGTTTGATGCTGGACGCATTCCAGCTGTGGTTAAATATGAGAATGAGTTGTGTTTATACATGGAGTCGCCATCTTGTGGTCAATGCTGAGGCTTCACGGGTCATAGCACTATTTTTGAGAATAATAAAGGAATGTGTTTGGCACTGGTCAACAAATAACCAAATTAATCAGAGGGACGGTGTGTAAACATGCCGCTACTTTAAACAAAGAGTTCATTAGTGAGAAATGTTGATTAAATGCCTGATATTGTAGCTGTTGCTTTTCAACAGATTCCTCTGCTGAACACCTGAGTAATAATTGACATTCAAAGTTGCTGTGGAAATAACGTTATCAAAATTTAATTAAAATCATTTTGGCGAGAAACAAAAGCTGATATCTTGACGCCTGACAGATTCTTTGAATTCTGTGGTATGGGACTTGAATGTTACATAGAACAGCAAAAGCTATTCACAAAACAAATAATCACTCTAAAAGAAACCTGATTTGTATATCCTCTAAAGGAAATGTAGGCAGTCGTCGAGCAAAACTCGCTGGCACAATATTCAGATGTTCTGGATGGTGGTAACTCCCTTAAAAAATTAAGGTCCAGCGATGCCATAAGCCCGGAACACACCAACCCAACGCCAACGAACTAGCGCTGATGTGTTGTCGCCTCTCGTCGAGGTAAAAAGCTGCACTTTAACACACCGAGAGAACTACAGGCGACTGTCATCATATAATGTGGTTCTACGCCTGCGTGTAATGAGCCAACGATACATAAACAAAGCAGCGCGTGCGTACCTTTTTGAATATCAATCCTGCTGAACACTTTCTTTATTCCACTCCACTCATGTTAATATTGAAATATTCGCCAAGGAACACTCAGGTAAGAAGACATAGGCTAACATAAGAACAGCCTTCTATCTTTACCGTTTTGACTTCTTTGCTTGCTGTTTTGCGTTTATTCTCGTGCACTGACTCTTTCACTAAGCTGAACAGCCAATCAGAGTTCTCTCTTTCCCCAACGGCCCGACGCCGATTCAACATGTCGAATCGCGCGAAACAAAGCCGACGAGGACTATTTTCAGCCAATGGTATCATCACACCGAGGAAACTCAGTTGGCCAATGAACAAAATCTGCCAGACGGCCGACCGTCGGCTTGGTGTGTTCAAGGGATATACAATAAAGTTATTTTCGGTTCCCCAAAGAAGTTTCAGTGAACAGTTCGGCATGAAACAGAAGTCCCTATCATCTTTTGAGTATGTCCAGGTGAAGTGGCTTTTTTGAACAAGAAAAAAATGTAGGTTTGTTTGCTATTGGTCGATCTCACGTGAGTGACAGGTTGCCCCGCCCTCATGCCGGTGAACATGTCATCAGAGAAGAGCGTTGCGTCCGAAATCCCATACTGTACTTTTGGTTTAAGGGTGATTCTTCAATTAGGGGAACTTTTATGTCCCCAGGTTATACATTCATGTTAAAAATACAATATTATAAAATAAACAGTTTAGTTATTTAAAATTATATTTGTTGTACCACGAAAAAATGTTATACACAAAAATCAGTATGATTTCCATTTTTAAAATTATTTTCATCACTAATATTTGGCTATTCAGGCCTTGTCCCCAACCCAGACTTCAAAACTTGTCTGCTCTGAAAATGTGATAAAATGTAATCAGTTCATTAAACAATTACAATATATGTTTAAACAGTAACTTTAAAAGGCACTTGATGCATAATTCGGGTTAATATCTGTGCAATTTGTGAATATTTTTAACAATTTAGTATTGTCCACAACAATACTGTCATTACCGCAACAGTCTATAATTACAACAAGGATATTTCTGAGGGTGAGACTTGTTTATGCCGTAACCATGGAAATGAAGACTAGAAGTGGAGCACATGTCAGCCATGAAAGAACAGTGAAATTTGATGTCTGAAAAAGTAAGTTATTTAATCTTGAATTCTTTCTGATCATGGAGTAGACTTATTCAGCGTCATTACCATAAATGTTGTAGCAGCAATATTTTGATACATTTATATATACATTCACGTGATTTATGTGTATTTAAAGTTTTTTGTACTAGCTGTTGAGTAATGTTAGCAAAACCATGACCTAGCATCTTTTTTTCCTGAAAAAAATTAAAAATATCATTACCGCAACACGTCATTACCAACACACAACTTGTTGTGATGGTAATGACAAGTGATGGTGGTAATGACATGTTCCGTGTCACTATCTATATCATATTGTGTGTTTATTAATTAAGTTAAAGAAGCATAATACTGTGGTTTTACAGTGAAACTTAAGTGATAGGTCTTACTTCATAAAACAATTTTTTCTTATTTTTTTAACCAGAATGGCTTCCAAGAAATCAACAGAAAGGTCTAGAGATTATAGAAAAAAATTGAAGGGAGATCCTGTAAAATATCAGCAGTATGTTTACAGAGAAAAAGAAAGATACAAAAGAAGAAAAGAAACAGGAAAGCTTAAAGTAATCTCACACTTTAAGGCATTTTTCCACTACACAGTACCAGCTCGACGGTGTTAGGCCTACCACTCATAAGTAGTGTGGAACCTGTGTTAGGCTGGGTCCATATGTTGCGGTCCCTACAGTGACGGGAGTGTGTGATGCAAATCACGCACGCCAATTACATTGGCTCGTTCAATAGTACTCGAAGAACATAGGCTCTCTGGCGCGATCCCCATTCAGTCAACAGTCGACAACGTCCTCCGTTCCCTCCTTCAGGGAACGGTGGGTTGCATACGCAACCAGGGCGATTTCTTTTAACAACACTCACCAAAAGTCATTATTTTAAGCCTTTAAATTTGCTTTACGTATCAGTGCACTTTTCATTTATGTCATTACCAAAACACTGTCATTACCAGAACAGTATGTCATTACCGCCACGTTGCTTAATTTACAGCAAATGTACCTTTAAAAATGTTTTATGTTCAATCCTGAGGTGCTACATGAAAAGCCTAATAAAATACTCATTCACCTATTCAAAGAAAAAACATCTAAAATTAATTTTCCAGAAATTAAACAAAAGTGTGCTTTGACGAACACAGAAAAATACGTTTTTATGGTAAGAACAAGAAAATATCCGTAATTCGCTGAGTGGAAACATTTTGTTTTTTATACGCATTGTTAAAGGTTCAAACTATTTGCAAGATAAATGAGTTTAAATGATCTCCTTGATACATTCTGTGCGTTATAAGACTTTTTGATGTTGTGATGGGAATGACATTTTGAAGTGCCAGTTGACAAATAGATATAAAATACTCAAATAATATTTAAGCTCAGTTGCGGCCATTATTATATCTTTACATCAAAACATGTAAACATTGTCTTGACATAATTCTAACAAAATTTAACCAAATTTCATTAATCAAAATCTAAGATGGCAAAATAGCCCCCAATTAAAGAATCACCCTTAAATGTACTTTGCGACTGTTAAAAAAAAAGATTACAAGCAATATTATTCATTAAATTTAACAAAAAAAAAATAGTTAACCATTTAAAATGAGTTAAACTTACAATAACAACAACAACAACAAAAAAAAACATAAATTTAATTCACCATTATGGTGATCAGTGTTTGTTTTAAAATGACGGTTTTCTCCTTCGGTGATTCTGCTTGTTAACATCAGGTCTCTTCAATGTTGGCAATATAAAATGAAGAGTTCTTAATTAATCTTTGACGTCTGTCTGTAAGTGAGATATTTTTGTTCAATTTTTTGGTGTAAACTTTACTAATTTTAGATGGTTAACTTTTAAGGAATAATTTGATTAATTATTACTCGATTCTAATTTGTCAAATTTAATTAATAATATTGCTTGTAATCTCTTGCCACAATTCTATTGATTCGATAAAGCATATTCATTTTTACAGTGTCTGAAAAGTAGTAACGCACCTCTCCTCAACACGCCGCAATATTAATCATAGTATATGTCGATAATAAAAGCGGCGCAAAATAAACAAAAATCCCATTTGAATACGTCCTCTGAGGTTTCAGACGCCACAGTGTTACAGTACCATCCCCGGCTGCTGTGTTCTGGCCGAGAATCAGGAAGAGCACTAGTCTCCAGGCAACAGCTGAGGTTTTTGATGTCCAAATGTTTGTGGACTAAATGTCTCTTTAATTCAATTCTGTAATGCAGTGTTTGAAGATATGGATCAATGGCTACGGCCTTTGATGGTCCTCCTGGTACTCAGAGGCATGTCACTGTGACAATCCCACACTGCAGGGACGCAACAAATAAAGCTATGATCATATTCTGCTGCTGATGTTGCTCTAAGAGAGAAAAGAAGGGGGGTTTAATAGCCAATCCTTGCCAGAAAAGGATTAGCCACACATGCTATACGACAGACCAGCACGCTGAAATGGGGAACATCATAGTGTTCTTTTGTGTTGTCCCTATTTCCGAGAGCAGGCTATTAGTTTAATGTAAGAGGAGCATAGTGAAATTTGGAAGAGTGAGATTTCCACCTAATGACAGTCCATTCATCAGTGCCACTTTAAATTTATTTAAACATTGAAAGTCGCACTAAGACATACATCACATCAATTTGGCAAGGAATGATTTAATTAAGCGACTTATTTCCATTTCATATTCCCTCAACGGTGAGGCTCAGAATGAGTTTTCATAAACAAACAGGATCTGTCAAGGCGATCTTAAAGCTTCTGGCACAACTTATCCATTAAATATGATTAAAACCAGATGTGAGGGCTGATTAGATCAGTGACACAAGGCTACAAAAATGGCGCAAAGTGAGTTTTAGCAACTACATTAACCACAGCAGTGGCAAAATGATCATAAAAATGAATTTCTTATGCATGTAATTACAAGTGTTTCATTTACATATTTTAAAAGGAACGTTTTTTTATAAGCAATAAACACAAGAGGGTGTGCTTTATTGTGAATATAGTCACGTTTAAAGGGTACTTCATCATTGGAAAATGGGTTTTCAATAAAAGGTAAAAATATTTTGAAATCAATTCTACCCGACTAAAGAAAACAGAGAGACAAGTAAGACATCCTGCATCTGTACAATATAGTGTACATGAATTACCGGTTGCAGATCTATACAGGTGGAGCTGGGGAAGGTGGAGGGTTTCTGAAGGAGTGCTGAATCGGAAATATGGAGTAGCCAACTTAAAGCTATAATCCCTAAGATTTTATGCCGCTAGAGGGCGCTACATTCAAAACAACAACAACGGCTTTGCTTAATGACGCCGTGGAGGAATGCGGAATGATGGGAACTGTTGTTTTCAACTCCACCGTGGATAAATCAGTCAGACGGGAATCGAAAATTAGTTGTCATGGATGAGGTAAAGTTCGATTTCTAAAACTGTTGCGTTTAATGACATGCTTGTTTTTCATTAAACTGAAATAACCGCAAGAAAAGTCCGGTTTAAAAGTAAATTAGTTATTATCTCAGATGTTAGAGGAGACCTGGGACGGTTGAAACACTTTTCAGATAAACGTCGTTTTCTAAGATACAGCCAACAGTTCACATTCCGAGAAGTATTCGCGGTGAATATGACGTTATATGCATAGACAACAAGACATTCTAACAATAATACTAATTGTTTTGCATCATTTACTGACATGAAATTTGAATACAGATCACGGTGTTACGCCTGTCAAGTAAAACACATGCAAGATCGGCGTCTCTTTCTAGTTCGAGTTTTTCACGAAGTTCTCTCCATTTAGGAAATGCCACACCGATGTTGAGCTGGTTTTATTTCTCTTGGGTCGTTTGGTTGACCCGTTCGTTGACGTTTGCGTTTATGAGACTTGTCTTTGTCGACAGAACCAGGTGCAATCGCTAAAGAATAATTGTGCTCCATTCCGTAACAAATGCGCGAAACAAGCTGGCGTTTGTTGCTTGATAGACGCTAACGCACAACTACAACTTCCGCGATTGTCCA
Source organism: Pimephales promelas (assembly GCF_988280905.1). Classification (NCBI taxonomy): domain Eukaryota; kingdom Metazoa; phylum Chordata; class Actinopteri; order Cypriniformes; family Leuciscidae; genus Pimephales; species Pimephales promelas. The sequence continues at coordinate 4,303,045 of NC_142769.1, read as the reverse complement.
GGACTACACGCAACTACTAGCGGAAACCGAGGTAACGCGGATATGACGCGACTGACTGGCGACTCCCAGCTCACACGCCCCGTTTCCTTGGTTAAAATCTCAATTTTCTCGCGATTTAAACATTGTTTGAAACATTTGGAATATTGTAAGTCATCATCTTAACTAAATATATAACACTGGCCTTGTGATTTTGGGATATTTTAATGCAAAAATCTTAGGTATTCCACCATTAAGTGATTCAGGATAAAAACACGGTTTGGAAGATGGATTCATTAGGTACACGTTAAACATTAATGTAACTCATTAAACAATTTTTTTTACATTTTGAACATAAAAAGTGAAATCGTGTACCTTTAATCAAGTTACAAAAACTGCTTACAAAAATGCTTACCGTTTAATAAATGTTTCATCCTAAACTGCTTTCTCGAAGAAGAAAAGGCAAAGTCTGATTTCTTATATCATGATTAACACACTGAGATGAGTTTACCTGTTCGGCGACATGACTTTTAATGTTTCTGACAAACTCTGTCGTCCGTTTAGCCACTTGTTAGCAATGCATTTTTTATGAGATAAGTAAAAGTTACTAATGTACACTCACCTATTAGGAACACCTGTTCAATTTCTCATTAATGCAATTATCTAATCAACCAATCACATGGCAGTTGCTTCAATGCATTTAGGGGTGTGGTCCTGGTCAAGACAATCTCCTGAACTCCAAACTGAATGGGAAAGAAAGGTGATTTAAGCAATTTTGAGCATGTTGGTCTCAAGAGTATTTCACAATCTGCTCAGTTACTGGGATTTTCACGCACAACCATTTCTAGGGTTTACAAAGAATGGTGTGAAAAGGGAAAAACATCCAGTATGCGGCAGTCCTGTGGGCGAAAATGCCTTGTTGATGCTAGAGGTCAGAGGAGAATGGGCCGACTCATTCAAGCTGATAGAAGAGCAACTTTTGACTGAAATAACCACTCGTTACAACCGTTGTGAAGCCACAACACGCACAACCTTGAGGCGGATGGGCTACAACAGCAGAAGACCCCACCGGGTACCACTCATCTCCACTACAAATAGGAAAAAGAGGCTACAATTTGCAAGAGCTCACCAAAATTGGACAGTTGAAGACTGGAAAAATGTTGCCTGGTCTGATGAGTCTCGATTTCTGTTGAGTCATTCAGATGGTAGAGTCAGAATTTGGCGTAAACAGAATGAGAACATGGATCCATCATGCCTTGTTACCACTGTGCAGGCTGGTGGTGGTGGTGTAATGGTGTGGGGGATGTTTTCTTGGCACACTTTAGGCCCCTTAGTGCCAATTGGGCATCGTTTAAATGCCTGAACATTGTTTCTGAGTGTATTTTATGTTGTAGGAAAAAAATGTGATCTTGCATTAACCACAGACCCTATTTAAGACATTTAATCAAAAAACCCATTAATCTCCCACCTGCAAAAATACCTTATCCCAGCAGCACTCAACAGAGCCAAGGCCTTCAGTAATAAAGGTCTTGTTACTAAATCACCAAACAGAACCTAAACTAACCATTTATTCAAAAAAAAATGTAAACACCAACCCATTGCAATTTAAGCCCTTGCTAATAAAACGTAACATGTAAAAAGCTTCAAAAGCACTCTCTGGTGGGAATAAATGCCAGAGGCATTCTAATAATCCTCTAAAGACACTGCTTAGATGCTGGAATCAATTACTCGTAATGACCAGGATCTTTAGCACGAATCAATAGAAGCTCAGATCAGATGCTTGGCCAGCGAGAGTCAAGCATTTAGCAGCTATTTCCGTGGCTCCTCGCCTCACCCCTTTGTATTTGTGAGTAAACAGCGGTTCTGGCTCGGTGAAGCAGAAACGCTCTCATGGTCTTGTTTGATATTATGAAGGGAGGGATCAGAAGGAAACTCGGGGGAAGGTAATTGCAGCGGGTTGCTAATGGTGGGGACACCACAATTCAGGACACCTTTGCGCAGGACGCTCGATTGCACAGGTGTTCTTCTCTGTTATTTCTGCTCTCAAAGGCTCTTCTGTGATGAAGACACACTCGCCACTAAATCCCCTACCTCTCGTGATAATGGGGCGGCAGAGAATGCGTCAGGACAAAGGTTTATCGAAAGGCAATTGTTGCAGACTCTACTAAACACACGTTTCGCATTAAACACCAGCACTTAACACCAGCCAAAGTACATGATAGGGAGAACTTCATTTTTTTTTTGAGACTTCATATGCCCAGACAGACTGTAATGCAGGTCTGCAATTTAGTAGCTTCACGAAAAAAAGGGAACAACAGACACACAACCTAACATTTTTGGGAATGATCAGTTACTTTTGTCCTTGTCTGTGGAGCCTATGAGACTTTCTGTGGAGTTATTGCACTGGACGTTTCTTTCTCTCCACACATTCACTGTTAAACAACATGACATCATGACTTTTGCGTAAACATACACGCCACTTTCGAGTCAGGTGGCGTGTTATCTCTACGCATTTTGAGCTATCCGCGTGTATGTCTACGCCATTAACGTTCGCGTCATTCCGCGTGTCTGTACACGCAGTCAAATCTCCAGTCATAAATGCCATTAACCTCAGTGACGGTTAGGTTTAGGGACGGGGTTGAGGTAAGTCATATATTTATATAACGTTAAGTCAACGGCGTTCATAAACACGCTGAAAGGCGATTATGCATCTTGATAGCACGCCAAAAATGGAAATACGAATTGGCGTGGCATACACACGCTACTTCATGAGATCAGTCTGCTGTTAAAAGTGGTAACATGCGATCGCTACCATGAAGCAATCAGGCCATTACTGTAAATTTGGCGAAAAATTCCTACGTTCAACTTCACAGTCACACGAATTTGCTGCATTGATCAACAGAAAGTTGCTTGAGGACAGAAAGGGGCTTTTGTATGAGCTGTGCTTTTTTATACATCGCCACTTTATATTGACAAATGACCTTTTGGAAACTTTACTGAAACATCGCTAATGTGACCGCCTGAATGTATACAGCTGAATATTGAAAACCTTGAAATTTTATGCTTTTGTTTTTTTTAATTCTTGTTGGTTCAATATTTAAATCATGAAACTCTAACAAGTAAACAGAATGAGAACATGGCTGAACTATCTTTGCATTGTAGAACACAGTGTCTTCTCGACATGATGCTATGATGAAGTATTTGAATGTGTAGACTTCAAGTTTACACTTCCATCTGCGCGCGGCCAATGACCTCTCTACGTTACTACGAACCAGCTAATGACTCCTTTCAAAAACAATTCATTTCATATACTCAGAGTCGACTCTCACTTTTGAAAGACAATATCTTTATATACGGTGCACTTTCAGATATAAATCTTTGCAAGATGTTTTCATTCCCTTAGAGCTATATTCCACACTACATGAACAGTCATTTTCAAAAATCCATGATAGGTGCTCTTTAAATCAAGCCGTTTCGCAGCTTCTCTGTCACTACACATTCCTGTACTTGGTGAAGAGATTGTAGAGGACCCTCAACGTGGACTTGAGGTCACAGTTGACAATGTCTGAGGAGACACATAAAAGATCTGAACATGACTGAGGTATGACTGTATGCACTGTTCATTTCAATATAATCTAACATAATAAAACATAATCTTTCCTCTCTCTCAACATACCTGACACAACTGCATTTCAAGTGTTGCTTCTAAACTGAATGAACAGCTAGATTTTCACTCTAGAGTAATGCAAACAATGCAATAAAAATGACAAAATACTTTTCATTTGACATTGCACTTTATAACTGTGTTAAGTAACATGGTCATGTAAGTGTACTCTCTTTAATTACACTACATGTGCACATTCAATACAATCAAGCACACTTGTTCACAAGGGATGCTAAGTGGTTGTTAGGGTGTTGCTAAGTAAAAAAAGCCCATGCCCACATCAATATCATGGAGATGGTCCTCACTACAGAACACGAAATCCAGGGGGAGGAGTTGGATCCAGATTCAACTCCTCCCACCTTACATATACCTAAACCTACCCATCTCCGCCACTGATCCCTAACCCCACCCCTAATCCTACCTATCTCCACCCCTGATCCCTAACCTCACCCCTAATCCTACCCATCTCCGCCACTGATCCCTAACCCCACCCCTAATCCTACCATCACCGCCACTGGTCCCTAACCCCACCCCTAATCCTACCCATCACTGCCACTGGTCCCTAACCCCACCCCTAATCCTACCCATCAGCGCCACTGATCCCTAACCCCACACCTAATCCTACCCATCAGCGCCACTGATCCCTAACCCCACCCCTAATCCTACCCATCTCCACCCCTGATCCCTAACCCCACCCCTAATCCTACCCATCTCCACCACTGGTCCCTAACCCCACCCCTAATCCTACCCATCACCGCCACTGGTCCCTAACCCCACCCCTAATCCTACCCATCACTGCCACTGGTCCCTAACCCCACCCCTAATCCTACCATCACCGCCACTGGTCCCTAACCCCACCCCTAATCCTACCCATCTCCGCCACTGATCCCTAACCCCACCCCTAATCCTACCCATCTCCACCCCCTGATCCTTAACCCCACCCCTAATCCTACCCATCTCCACCCCTTAGATCTGGATCTCGTGTACTGCAATGAGGTGCAACTGATATCATGTCCTGGTCACTAGCTATACTGTAGTCTCTCACCCTGCAATGATAAATAATAAATATGATTGCCTTAGAAATCACCACTAATAATTAACAGCAACACATTTCATGGTGTCAATGTATTTTGCATTAAACCTCATTTAGTAACAGACGGCCATAAGGCATATTCTCAGTTAGATCATCTGCGCCACATTAACCAGATGTTGTTTAAGCCTTGTGATTACACACAGGAACTCAGTTGCAGCGAAATGAAAATGCAATTGTGAATGCAGTATGCGATTGAGGCATTAAACAAAGCCTTCGAGTAAAGCAGCCACAACACATCTCCAGCCCCATCTGTTGATTAGCTTCTCATTCAAGTAGTTCAACAGCAACAGTAGAGGAGATCAATTCACCTGATACACATGGCAACTCTTCTACAATAAACTACTGCAATCAGGCATCATGTCATGACTGTTCCTTAGAAATCAAGCAGTGTAAAGCACACCATTCATTATAAAGATTACAAGACGCTGAGAGAAAAGTTTAATCTCACCTTCTCCAAATCGCCATCTTGCATCAGTTCAAAGGAAAATGAAACATTGTGCACCTAACACATTACATGCGAAACAATGCTGTGAGTAAGTGACATTGAGAAATCAACTATTTTAAAACAAATAGTGGCATTAAAAGACCAAACTGACCTTTTTTTGTTAATGCATTACACTAGGTACACTATGTCATTTTTGGCCCTCTAGTAGTTAACCTGTTAAGTGTCACCCCCCTTTTTTTGAATAGACATGGAAATGCACATTTCAAACTTACTGTAAATGGTTGTATTTCAAGAATGCTTTGGAATATAGACGTAAGATTGATCTTGTTTTAAAGAAGACGTTTTTGTAGAAGTGAAATAAATTAAGAAAGTGAAACAGAAATAAAGTTTGAGTTTATGGAAATGTACAATGTAAAAAAAAATATTATTCATATTTTATATAAAATCTATATTTTCAAAACCTGGGCAAATCTAAAATTGCAGAAAAATCAAAGCCCAAAAATTTGAACAAGTTGTGTTTCAAATTTTAGTTTGATATCTCAAAAAATGAGCTTTCAGTAAGATTTTGTTTGGGCGCAGTACCGAACGCTTCCACTAGGTCACAACCAGACTCCATTACTGCCCATATAAGGGCGTCTACATTTCCATATGTGTTTTGAGTGATCTGAACCATTATTTCGACAATTTTCATACAATTTATGAAGTACAGATCCTATTCAGAAGTAGTATGGGAAGTTTGGCAGATTTTGATATGAATTAAACCTCAAAGAAACATACAAAGAACACGCATGTGCGTTATAACTTCCTGCCACATCACAAATGGTGAATTTATTATTTTTTTCTTTATATTTAAAACATTTTCAGACCTTTTTTTCTAAAATAATTTAATGGATGCTATCTTTTGAACTCTTGGCATGAAAACAAACACGATTTTTCATGTTCATTGCTATTTCAAATTAAAGGTGTGAACACGCCTTAAGAGTATGAAAATATTCTTGTTGCAAATTGATAAATTACGGCTCCTCTGTAATTTATTTTGAAAATCAGTCACCAAATATGAAAACTAGAGATTGTAAGCTTTTAAATGAGATATAGTTTGTCAATATTACTTAAGGTTTTTACTAAGATAAAAAAAATTTTTTTTTTAAATATACTGGCAAACGTCAGTTAAAAAAAGACTGCATGCAAGAACATTGTTTTGGTTGTGCTTCGGCTCTATGTGACTGTGCGGATGAATATGACCATTCATAACAGATAATGTTTAACAATGAACTCTGTTAGAACACATATGGCAATCTATCTGTTCAATAAAATACCTTACTCATCTGTCGAGTAATAAAAACGCCATCATCTCCGCATCGCTTTTACAACACGTTAAATCCCTCAGTTCTCGACAAATGTGTTAAGAGTCTGAAAAAAGGAGAGACCAAAAGTTCAGAGTCAAGAGTCAAAGCTGTCAGTGTGTAAAACCTCTCAAGAAATAGTGTGATGTGCACTTGCCTTTTTCACTACATCCAGCTTATCTGGCGCATGGTCAAAAACGGTATCAAAGGCGTCTCGCTCTGTTAGAGTAAAATATGACATAATTGCTCATTTCCAGAGAGGCATTAGAAAACATATACAGTCAAATTTTGTTTTGAGACAACAATAAAGTGTCCAAATACTTCTTACAGGTTCATTTCAGAAAAGCCATTTTTTCTAATTTTGCTGCTCTAAAGTTTAATTTGATATATTTTGGATATAATAGTGTACTACATATTGTTCCTTTAAAGTCCCCCTGTGGTGAAAATCAAGTTTTTAATGATGGTGATTTTTGATATGCTTTAAGAAAAACCATGTGCAAATTCATACATCAACAACACCATTGATGTATTTTCTCCTTAAAACTGCAGTGTATCAAAGACTCAACCAATCAGATCAACGAGAGAATCTATGAGCTGCTGTGAGTGAGTGGAGGCTGGGCTCATTTGCATATTCATAGAACCACGTATATTAAATGAGGCAAGGGTGTAGAGTTACATTCAAGCTTTATAACACGAACTGTCACTTGCCCGTATACGGGCAAGCTAACTTTACTTCACTATATTACTAATAAATCCTAATCTTGTCATGACAAACTATATGTCGTTGGAAAGGTCTAAGACTCCTAAATAGATATTTTAGGTCTGTTTTTTTCTTACAAATTATGAATGAACAGTAATATATGAATATATGACAAGAAAGCGCCTCAAAAAATTGACATCATTACAGGAGTTTCTGACCTTTGTCACAAAATGTCGACGCACACACTTTTAATAATTGAAACTTTGGTTTTTAGTGCTAAAAGTTCATAATAAAACTAAAATGATATTTTAAAAAGTAAGGTAAGAAGTCCTCTAAAAAGTATAATATATTTTATTATTGTTATATCACATATTTTAGTAGTTATCATAAATTAGGTGTCATTTGAAAGCTTATGAACTCAGAATTCATTCTGTGAGAACCGTTTTGAAATTGGACGTTGGGTTACCATAGAAACGGTATTTTTTATTAGGCCCCTCCCCATTTGGGCATCATCTTTCATAATTTATTATGAAAACCTTTTCTAATCTTGACAAAACACATATTGTCAGAAAGATCTGAGTCTCAAGGTTCCATATTTAGTGACAAAAGTGATATTTGGATAGAAATTTATTAATTTGTTATGGCGAAATGCATACAATTAAATTCAATGGCACCCGGTGGCTATTTTTGGTACTACGCCAAAACAAAATCTCATGGGAACTTCAATTTTTGTGATATCAACTTCAAATTTGGAACACAACTTGGTTAGATATATATAGCTTTCATTTTATAGTAAAACAAATTTTGTAATATATATATTTCATATTAAAAAAATATATTAATAAAGTATTTTTGATTTACTGTAAATTATCATTTCCATAACTTTTTCATAGTTACATTTTTTGAAGTGCTTTCAATTTAGTAATAATCTTCTGATTGTTTTCTTTAAAACAAGACCAAACTTAGGTCTATATTCCAAAGCATTCTTGAATTACAACTATTTAAGTTTGTATAGTGCATTTTAATGTCAATTATCAAAAAGGGGGGTGACAGGTAAAGGGTTAAATACGTCATTCTGGTGATCAAAGATGAGTTTTAAGGGAGAAAATGATTAACTACAGGGGGACTTTAACTGATACATTTCTGTTTACACATTAAATCATTTTGCTATCTCACACAGATGCATTCATACATTGTTCAAAATGTTATTTAGGCCACTGTAAATACATTTTAATTTGCAAACATATTAATACTCACCATATCTTCCAGACGATGCCCTTTGGGGAAGGGAAAAAAGGATTATTATTTCAATAATAATTTGAGCAACAAAAGAGACCCACAATCTATTTATTTTTGACTGAAAGGGCTTTACACAAACAGTCACTAAATGGCAAAATAGCAAGCAAAATCAGAGGGTCGTATCAAGAGTGCCAGGATGAAAGGCAAACAAAAAGATTAGGGGGGAAGGGGATGCTCCGGTCCCAGGAGCGGGCCGATCAAACAGAACTGGGTTCCAGGATATTGGCCTAGTGGACGCTTGCCCAGCAGAGGCATGTCTCAGCAGCTGCTGCCCGAGGAGCTGCTCTCTGCCTTATCTCGAGCCCGCTGGACCACTGATAATCAGCAGCAGCAGTGGAGAACTGGCAGAGCAACCTCTACAACACACACACACACACCCTGTACACCACTGCTACATCACTGTCATGTCACTGCATGATAAAGCCACCGGATGCCTGATCATATTTTAACATGTAAACCAAACACATAGACGTGAAACACATGCCTTATTGTTCATTCTCTCTATTTCTTTTTTGCCTGCAAAAGGGAATTAGGCTCCGATATACTAATTTTTAAAAGTTTTATTTTCGTTCTTTGCTTAGGGGTAAAAAAAAAAAAATCGAAATACACGACCAGCAACTATTAGCGAACATCCCGATGACACTCACACTGCTGAGAGCAATGTTTAGATTAGGGATACACGATATATCGGCCACCATATCGGTATTGGCCGATATTTGTTCATTTTTATATTATCGTTATCGGCCCGATAATAACATTTGGCTGATATATTAAAGCTGATAAATAATGAATTATTTCCTTCAACACTTGAGATGCGCTCTGTTCAACATGATTGATCTTAATTGCTTGAAATATGATTGGAATCAAAAAGGAAAATATAGTCAAGTGCAAAGTGTTCTGTCATATCGGCTATTAGAGCCAGACCGATATATCGGCAGGCCGATATTAAGCATTTTCCAAACTATCGGTATCGGCAGTTATAATGGCCGATAAATAAATATTTCAAAAATAAATTAAAAACGGACGAAACACGCTTCAACCATGTCATGAGTGTTGGAGTTGTATAGTTTGTCCACCAGAGGGCACTCTACACCGTTCCTGTTGGCAACACTCGTTTATAACGCGCCACACATTCTGCAAACTGCTGATCCAGCCAGATTCGGGCAGAGAGAACCAGTTATCTGCGAGTGAGATCATCGGTGAAGTGTGTTCATGGTGAGATGGCCACGTGACCAACTGAAAAATGCATTAAAATGCATTATCATATTATTTTAGTCGAAACTCATACATAACTACAAATAACTAATGTTAGGGAAATCTGTTAATGTTTTGTTGCACGTTTCTGAAAAAATAAAATAAAATAAAATATCGGCCGATATATCGGAATATCGGATTTTAAAACCAACAAATATTCGTATCGGTATCGGCCTTCAAAGTCCTTTATCGGTCGGGCTCTATCGGCTACATGAAAACATTATAATTGTGTTAGGGAACGGATTTTAACTGTGAGATTTTTTTGGAAATAGGCTCATTTTACACCTACGTCAGAGTTAAACTGTTGAGTTTTACCATTTTTGAATCCATTCAGCCGATTTCCGGTTCTGGCGCTACCACTTTTAGCATAGCTTAGCATCTTCATTGAAGTGGACAAGACCATTAGCATTTGTCCAATATAGTTTCAATATTTTTCCTATTTAAAACTTGACACTTCTGTAGTTACATCATGACCAAAGACTGACGGAAAATGTAAAGTTGCGATTTTCTAGGCTGATATGGCTAGGAACTATACTCCCAGCCTAGAAAATCGCAACTTTACATTTTCCGTCAGTCTCAGTTCATGATGTAACTACAGAAGAGTCAAGTTTTAAATTTTTTTTGAGAAATGCTAATGGTCTTGTGCACTTCAATGATGTATGCTAAGCTATGCTAAAAGTGGTACCGCCATAACCGGAGATCGGCTGAATGGATTTAAAAACGGTAAAACTCAACAGTTTAACTCTGGGGGAGTTGTAAAATGAGCCTATTTCCAAAAAAAGCGGAGTATCCCTTTAAGCCTTCAACTTTATTCTAGAGCTACCATAAAGCAAAAACAATCTGTCACTTTAATTTCCTATTATCTCTGTAAAGCCGCTTTGGAACAATCTACATTGATAAATGTGCTATATAAATGAAGATGACTTGACTTGACTTAACTCGACTTGAGCAGAATCAGTGAAACACCCAGTGACCACAATTGGTGTTAAAAAGAATAAAACTAACTGTTCTGGTAGCAAAAAGGCAAAGACAGCTGAGTGATGAACAGTAATGAACAGCATAATATAGCGTGCCAAAGAGAAAAGAGGCCATTTAACGTTCCTGGAGGAAACTTTTCTTCTGTTTCTGAGCGATCTCACACTGAGTCATCTCAGCCACATTCAGCTTCTCTCCCTCCAGTTTCTCTGGGAATAAATACACAATATAGTACTGGGTCTTACTGTAATGGAACAACAATAAAGGCTCTTTTCCAGAACAGATTCCTCACCGAAGAGCTTTTGAAGAACCTGCCCATCATAGAGGTCTTCAGTTAGATCCTACAATGATTCTTTCTCCCACCAACACGCCATTGATCCAATCAATGAGCACCTGCCATGAAACAACATTGATTATGTATGTTAAAAGACTACATTACCTCAAAACTACCCTTATGAGTTACAATCATCCATGCATCCCAAAGTAACTTGGGGTTCTATTATTACAGTCTAAAAAATGCTGGGTTATTTTAACCCACTTTTGGGTCAAATATGGACAAACCAAGATGTTGGGTTAAATTTATAAATTGCATTTTTTTAATCTAACAATTGGGTTAAAATAACCCAGCATCTTTTGAGAGTGTTAGTGAATGTCTTCAAATATTCTAAGGATGATATACAATTATAAATATACATACTGATACTGTACTTTGATTTATTTTTTATACATAATTAATGTTGTGAATACCAATGTGATTTTTTGAGTCACAAATAAAAATGATTTATTGGCATCAATGGTTCTATAAATGACCTTTAATGTCCATGGAACAACTTCTTTATAGTAGAAAAGGTTCTTTGGACAAGGAAAAATTAAGAACTTTTCATCTTTTGTTTTTTTGGGGGAATTAAAGAATGGTTTATTTTTGGCATAAAATTAGATCAGGATTTGAACATGAGTCTCTTTGCATGATAGATGACAATGAAAAAGGCCAAAGCTCTCGAAGAAGAACAGTAGATTTACCTTCATCAGCTCTTGGAGTTTGGGATCGTTCCTTGAGTTAGGATCAACCATTCTCGTATTTTGAGAGAAATGGGAAATACGGCAGCTTTTAGAGGCTTACAGAGGCTGTGAACTCTGAATTAGTAATGTTTTAACCAAGCATGGTGTCTTCAGGGTCCAGCTCAAAGGGTGTGGGGCAGAGGGGCAGGTTAATCGCGTTCATGCCCTCCTCCTGAAGCTCAGACACTATGAAACGATGACACAACACAACATGAAAAGATTTTCTCTTGAACCACTTCATTGCTTCATGTTATGAAAAACCTAATTTGCCTTCACAGGATCTCATTGTACGGTGAAATATAATGTACATTTCAGAACTTTTCATTGAAGCAACTTTCTGGTGTCAAACAGATTAATTAACATCTTTATATGTCCGCCAAGCCTTGTCTGTTCATAAACTTGGTCCATTAGTCACAGCCAGGTAAGAAAGAAGCAAAATTAATTCAGATATTAAGTCTTGTTATTGAAAAATCATCAGTGTTTTGATGCAAGAAACCTTGAGTAGCTTAATATTTTTCGCTCAAGCTATTATAATATAGTATGATATGACCTCATGAATTGTAGCAGCAATACTGAAAGAAGTGGCAGAGCTGAACACACAGCTCTTTTTAAGCTGTGCCTCTCATCACTGGAGGTCAGTTATGCAGTATTAGCCTCACTGGGGAGGGGACTACTCAAAGCCTCTCATTTAATGCTACGCATTCATCCCTGAACACGTTCAGGTTAACAAAAGAACTACAATTCAGACCTTCAATCAATACAGCAATATTTGGCAAAATGAAGAATGTTCAGAAACCAGTACAAAATATCTAAAATCCCATTTCAATATTATGTTGAAGGGGGAGAGTGTATTTTTTTTAATAGAATTTTAACATTAAAAAAAATTCTAGCATAATTAATTTTTATAAATCCTGATTTTGCTGAGTTATACGCTTTCCTGGATCAACAGGTTTGTTGATGAACGAATCATGTATGAAGGATTGAAGAAATGAATGAATGAACGAACAAATAAATGATTGAATGAATTAATGATCAAATGAATGAATGAATGAACGGACTAATGAACAAACTAACGAATAAATGAATGAACAAATAAATGAATGATTGAATAAACAAATGAATGAATGAACGAATTAATGAACAAATGAATGAATAAATAATTGTAGGAGTGAATGAATGAACAAATTAACGAATGAATGGACTAATGAACAAACAAACAAATTAAGGAATGAATAAAAGAATGAATGAACAAATGAATGAACGAATGAATGTACGAATGAACAAATGGACGAACAAATGAATGAACGAATGAATCAATATATGAACTAATGAATCAATGAACAAACGAACGAATGAGGCATGTATATAGTGCTTTACAATGCACTACTGTAAGCACTTTACAATCATATCAGGAGTCTCTCCTCACCAACCAGTGCTCAGTCTCCAAACGTATGATACGACGGCACCAGTGCGCTCACACACACAGAAGCGACAGGTGGAGGGGAGAGAGAGAGTGATTGAGCCATGGCTTTAATAGACAGGAATTATGCAGAGGCCATGATTGATAAGAGCCAATGAAGGGAATCTGTCCAGGACACCGGGGTTACACCTCTAATCTCTACAAGAACGAGAAGTGCCATGGGATTTTTAATGAGCACACTGAGTCAGGACCTCAGTTTAATATCTCATCCAATTTATATACATATATCTTGCAATTCTGACTTTATATCTCACACAATTCTGACTTTATATCTTGCAATTCTGACTTTATATCTCACACAATTCTGACTTTATATCTCGCAATTCTGACTTTATATCTTGCAATTCTGACTTTATATCTCCCAATTCTGACTTTATAACACACAATTATGACTTTATATCTAGCAATTGTAACTTTATATCTCACAATTTTGACTTCATATTACAATTCTGACTTTATATCTCGCAATTCTGACTTTATATCTCACAATTCTGACTTTATATCACAATTCTGACTTTATATCTCGCAATTCTGACTTTATATCTCCCAATTCTGACTTTATAACACACAATTATGACTTTATATCTAGCAATTGTAACTTTATATCTCACAATTCTGACTTTATATCACAATTCTGACTTTATATCTCACAATTCTGACTTTAGATCACAATTCTGACTTTATATCACGCAATTCTGACTTTATATCACAAATCTGACTTTATATCTTGCAATTCTGACTTTATATTTCGCAATTGCGACTTTGCATCACGCAATTCTGACTTTATATCTCGCAATTCTGACTTTATATCTTGCAATTCTGACTTTATATCTCCCAATTCTGACTTTATATCTAGCAATTGTAACTTTATATCTCACAATTCTGACTTTATATCACAATTCTGACTTTATATCTCGCAATTCTGACTTTATATCACAATTCTGACTTTAGATCACAATTCTGACTTTAGATCACAATTCTGACTTTAGATCACAATTCTGACTTTATATCACGCAATTCTGACTTTATATCACAAATCTGACTTTATATCTTGCAATTCTGACTTTATAATTCGCAATTGCGACTTTGCATCACGCAATTCTGACTTTAGATCTCGCAATTGCGACTTTATATCACACAATTATGACTTTATATCACGCAATTCTGACTTTCTAGCAACTGTAACTTTATATCTTGCAATTGCAACTTAATATCTCTCAATTCTTACTTTATATCTTGAAATTGCGAATTTATATCTCGCAATTCTGAATTTATTTCTCGCAATTGTGAGAAAAAAAAAGTCAGAATTGTGATATAAAAAGTCGCAATTATCTTTTAATTGTGTTATTCCCTGGTGGAACCAAGCTTTCATGATTATTTGCTAGTAGTTTTGTGGTTAAATATTTTTAAGACGTGAAGTACACTTCAGGTGCACATTCTACACAATTAAGCACGCTTCTTTTTCACAAGGGATTGCGTTTTGCTCTATGAGATGAATATGCCGTCAGTAGGGAACTGCTTTCATTACTGTTATAGTGGACATTGGACGTGTAACTCTCAAACCTATTAACAGATTAGTGTTAGTTAATGCTTATAGATTGAGCCCCTGAATCTTGCTGTTCCATTGAATCTCTCATTTAATTGACCCTGTCTGCCTTCCTGTGAATCAGCACATGGTGTCTCGAGCAGGTGATCTTCTAAACACCCTCTCTGTCTCCATCTGCCCAGTGGCCCATCGATACTGGCCGATCACTAAAGCAATGCTGGAGCACATCTCTGTGAGAGGCAGTCCAGAAGAAGAATCGGTACAGATCCCTAGAGATATCGACATCCTGTTTTTAATCAACGCTGAATCCTGCCATGACTGCTGCTTCTAACAGCGGAGGGCAAGGAGAAGTAACTTCCCAATGAACTCACAGGTTTAGAACGTATATCCATAACAGCAGATTTACCGCTTGTAAATGAACTTTTGACAAGATTTTTCATTTCTCTCGGGGTGCAAGATGGTACTTTCTGTTGTGGCTTGCAGCCTTTTGTAAACGGTCACATTGTTAAAGGGACTCTGTGTAGGAAATACCCCCATCTAGTGGTTAAATAGTATTTTGCATTCAAACGAATTTTGCTCTCCAGCGCCTCGCATTTTCAAGTGCGTATTGCATCTACGGTTGCCGTTATGTACCAAAAATGCTATGACAGGATGTCTTGTAGTATCACTTCATCGAGTTTTTCTCCGGGTGAACAGGTTTGTAACTTAAAAAAAAAACAGCAACTTATGTGTTAACTTATGTGTATAATTTATGTGTCTAGCTGTATAAATTAATTTTAATTCTCTGTACAATCTTATCCACATAGCAAAATCACAATTTTAGCTAATTGATCATTTATATATAAAAAGAAAGCTATAGAAAATCTTACAGAGAGCAATATTTTCTTACAATCATTATCTCTATATTCTTACTGAATTTATAGGTTATAAAGAATTAACTTACAAACCTTGTTTTTAGCACCTTCCTTCACAATAGCTGCGAGTAAAGTAGTCAATAGCTGCTATTCATCAAAGACCTTGTTTAACTTTTTTACCTATAAATGTTATACTGTCTATATAATAAAGTACACAAGCAAGCAATGACAAAAAAATTAAGTCAGACTTTAACATTGACTAACCTGTCGAGGAGAAAGCAGGCAACTTCAGCGTCTCTTCTGAAATCTTTCTGCTGCATTAGCTATTTCCACGGTTGAAAACGCTATCCCGATATTTAAGGCCATATTGCACACTGAGTACGAAATTTTCGTATGCGTATTTTCCTGTACGTCAGCCTAAAAATTCGTCACGCATAGAAACCTTGCACACTGAGTCCGTTGCGTATTTATTAAACCTTTGCGGGAAAAAACGCAAAAATACCAAATGGATTCGTCAAGCAGTGAGGATGATTTTTGCCCTCTCTCATATTGAAAAGAGAAGAAATAGAAAATATCCATCCAATCCTGAAATTGCGCCGAGAGGAATTATCCTGAGCGATTCAAAATTTACCTCAGAATGTCAGCGGGACAGTTTGATGCTTTGCTAGCGATTCTGGAGCCACATATTAAAAACAAGACCACCAATTTCCGTGAACCAATCGATTCTGAACGGAGACTGGCAGTGTGTCTGGTATGGACCAGGTATGGACACACACAAACACACACACACACCCGCGCGCGGCCCTGTGGAAGCGCTGGGCAGACAGAACAGCTAGGCTGTTATTGTGTATGTATTGTGTATATTGTGCCCAAATAATACATTAGTTATCGAATAGGCTGCTCAATCACACCTTATTCGATCCTAAATTTCAATCTGATTGAAAGGGGAGGTTTATTAATTTCATAATCCAATAGCTATAGAGAAGAGAACATAAACACTTGATCGAATTGAAAACCGAAACTGAAAGCACGGCG
This sequence comes from Pimephales promelas, assembly GCF_988280905.1. Classification (NCBI taxonomy): domain Eukaryota; kingdom Metazoa; phylum Chordata; class Actinopteri; order Cypriniformes; family Leuciscidae; genus Pimephales; species Pimephales promelas. The sequence continues at coordinate 4,286,322 of NC_142769.1, read as the reverse complement.
CATAATGTTCAATGATTTGAGGACGAGCTCCCCCGGCCCTGAATTGTCAAAAGACCTCTCAAAATGCTGGCTCTGGGTGCGAAAAACGCAGAAAATCGAACCATATCCGATTAATTTTATGACGGAAAAATTAATGGCCTTGTTTTTTGCAATCTCCGGTCACGTTTCCTTTTTCGTTCAAGTCTGGCCTTTTTTTGCGAGGAGGATGCATTCTCCTGTGACTCGGCATATGGTCCGCAACAAATAATAGAGCAAAAGAGCAATCAGCAATCATAGGAGTGCAATGCAGCCGTTTAAACTTGCAGGGAATGCGCCTCTCAATGTGACGTGACGATGGCTCTGAGTCTGAACGAAAACGCGTTGTGGAAACGCGTTTGGCTGGTGGTACTTTTTGACCCTCTCTGCTATTATAGTTTTCAAGATGGCGGAACGGACATGGAAGCCTCCGTGAACCTACCCGTCCCATGTACATAAAGATAATAAATTCTTCATTTACGAGGATAAGTCAGATAATTTGCAGAGGTATTTGTACACCATTGAGGACATATTTATGAATAAAAATATTGATTTCAGATAATAAAATACCTAAAAATCTACACAGAGTCCCTTTAAGTTTATATCAACAACAGTGTAATACTTACAATTTACATGGAAAGAAAGAAAGAAAGAAAGAAAGAAAGAAAGAAAGAAAGAAAGAAAGAAAGAAAGAAAGAAAGAAAGATTGATTCTGAGATAAACAGCACATTTTAAAACATCTTAACTTAGTATTATACATATTGGTAACACTTTACTTGAAGGGGTGTGCATAATACTACATGACACCTCCATAATCATGACATGACATGATATGAATATGAAGGAAGTTTGTATCTGTCATTAATCGCTCAGTTATGACATTTTTAATGCAAATATGACATTGTTTGAGATGTCTTTGTAATGACACCTTGACATAAACCAATACATCATAACCTGTCAGTGTCTTTGTCATGACAACTTGACTTTACGACAACACAAACTGTCATAAACATGACATAGCAGATTCATTATCAAACTTAAGAAACCACCTAGCTTTATTGGTTAACATTACATTAAACTGTCAGGTGGTTGGTTTTGACATTGGCTGTCATGAAGCCATTATAACTTTTTAATGATAAATTCAATTAGTAGCTACCACTGTAGTTGAGGTCACGAAAAATATTCATGACACAGTTATGACAGCCAATGTCAAAGCCAACCTTATGAACACCCCTTCAAGTAAAGTGTTTCAGATCCATGCCTTAAAATCAGAGCTTTAGAGTGCAGAAAGATTTATTTGACATGCATAGAATCAAATATAAGTTAAGTTGAATTCACACCTTCTTTTGCCCTTTTTCTTCTTGCTAAAGTCCCACCAAGTTTTCTGAAAAGACTCATCCTTTTTCCAGGAGGAAGGCGACTTCGGAGTGGGAGCTTTCGGCGAGGACGGTCATTTCTGTGGTGAAGAAGCCATTTGATAACGCGCGAGTTTAAAGTTGTTGGATTCCCCTGAACGGAAGTGGAATTCCAAACACTAGAGAGTAATGGCTGATGCTTCCCCTGCAGCGCGAGCGCGTTTCCCAGTCCCGCCCTGACTGACTGACTGAACGACACTTTCGCCTTTTTTAATAACCTCCTCATATGTTGTAACACTTTGAATTAACTATTTGAGTTAGTTTTCAACATCACAATTAATCTAACGTGGTATTAATACATTTTGTGGCTGTAGCTATACGTTCTAACATGACAAACTAGCGATTTATTACGAAATATTTAAAGTGTTTACATTCCTTTCTCTAATAAAAATAAGATCACTTTAAGGACAAGAAATGACACCGTCCTACAGGAAGTGACACCATGGCTTTTGGTGGACGTAAACATGGTTTGAATTAGCCTAGCAGTGTGTTAGCCTATAATTGGAATTCTTTCAATTTTTGAAAAATCTGGTATTTTTTCGTCTTATGAAAAATGTATGTCTGGATAATTTCCCCTTACCCTTTAAAGAATATATTATGTAGGCTAGTGCTCAGCTTGTAAAATGTCATTTAAGTTTTACTAAGAGTGACACCAAAGATGGAATATAAGAATAGACTATTTAACAAATAAAAAAATAATAAGCATTCGATACATTCTTCATTATAAAAAATATATTGTTCCCATAGGCAATTATTTTGTGGGCATCTACTGAGTTTATAGACTGAAAAGAAGCCTGGTTGTTATTGCACTCCCGATAACATTCAAAAAATGATGTTACAAATCAATAAATCATGTGATATATATACTGAGGCAATATACCGGTCACAAACTGCTCTGAGACACGAAGGTTGAGGATCCGAATGCAGTATTTAGCTATTTAAAGGGTTATCCACAATCGTAATCCAAATCCAGGCAAAGGCCATACACAAACAATCACAACAAGGCAAGGAACGCGGGCAAAAGAGTAGTCTAATCCACGGAAGAGGCAAGAAAACCTAAAGCCAAGAGACATGAACTCAGGGCTAATGCTCAGGATTGCAATGTAAGTCTTCGCAAATGATTCAGATAACACACAACACGTCTGCAAGATGTCTGTTAAAGATCACTTCATCTGGAAAGCATCTGCTGTTTACTAACATCTGATAGACATCTTTAAAATGTCAGTTTAACATACATTCTAAATCATTACATCTTAAAGACATCTCCTAAACGTCTATTTGACATCTGACATGAGCAAACACTATAAAAAATACACCTTCCAGATGTAAACACAGTACACACATCAAATAAACGTCTCTGTGATGTACGTGTGCTATCAGGGTAATGAGAAAATCAGGTGAGCTAAACAAGATAATGAGACACAGGTGATTGTGATAATGGATGAAGAGTCCGGGAATTATGGGAGATGTAGTTTGTAAGGGAATGACAGTAGTGCCCTCTGTTATCAGTAACTTCTCCAAGTTGCCTCCTCAAGACACCTAATAATTAATTTACGCTGAATTAATCTGTTTATTTGCATCTTTACTGTCTCTGAAGTGCTACATGTGTTGTCATTTTGTGTTAGACAATGTTTCTTTATAAGTGTGGTTGTGTACCTCCTTAGCGGAAGTAATCACTATGCTTTTCACTCATCATTTAGCCATGGCTACTTACTCCTCTAAAACTCATTTAGTACAATGAGAAGCTTGGCCTAACAAAGACCCCATTCAGTTTGTAAGCTTTTTCTCCCTCCCTCTGATACAATTATCTCCACAAAGCCATGTAAACAAGAAGCACAATAGACACAGCCTTGCCCTGGGCTGTCATTACAGCAGATTTTCCATGCAGTTATGCTCTAAAATCTTATGCACGGCCCTTTCGGAGCCTGGGAGGAGCCCATGTTGGGTATAACTCTTTCATTGCGAAACATGGCCACCGCTCTGCCTTGACACATGGCCTGACCTTTTTTCTTAGGACACATGCAGCTTTTATCACTGAGCCGAGATGAGTCACGCACACAGACATGAATTTGAATGGATAATAAAGTCTTTAATGAATGCACAATACAATTGTGTATATTTGTGTTTATGTTTACCAATGATTTCTGGGGATACGAGAATGTAATGTTATACAGAAATTAGGTTTTCCTTGTGCCTGCCTTTGCAAAAATAAACTGTGGTGCAGCTTTAAAGATTAATATGCTTTACAATCCACAAAGGGAGTTATTCTCTTTATCAGTCTTAAGTTCAATATTCCTCAATAATTCCCGCCCAAGGCAGACGTTATGGTTTGATGAATGAATGTGTTTGAATGAATCTTTTTCGGAGTCAATTAGTTCGTTGAATGAACCAAACGACTCGGAAAAAGATTCGTTCATTTTGATGAACGAGTTCGAACAGGAGAGTCACGAACGCGCGTCACAGAACAGAGCAAGGCGAGCATTTGAGCTCAGAAAAAAAGGTACAAAATCTGTCACTGGGGCTGTACCTTTTCAAAAGGTAAACTTTTGTCCATTTTAGGTTCTTATATGTATATTTTATTTCTAATTTATTTCATTTAGGTTCTAATATGTCCATTTTAAGTGCTAATATACATTTAGGTTCTAATATGTAGGCTACATTTAGGTGCCAATATGTACATTTTAGGTGCTAATATTTACATTTAGGTGCTAATATGTACATTTAGGTGCCAATATGTACATTTTAGGTGCTAATGTACATTTAGGTGCCAATGTGTACATTTTAGGTGCCAATATGTACATTTTAGGTGCTAATGTACATTTAGGTGCCAATGTGTACATTTTAGGTGCTAATCTGTACATTTTAGGTGCTACTATGTACATTTTAGCTGCTAATATGGATATTTAGGTGCTAATATGTACATTTTAGGAGCAAATATGTACCATTAATGTACCAATATGCTAGCCTGGCTGCGCCCTCCTACGCACTTCCGCTCAATCTATGTGCAAATGAAATGTACTAGAGTCTGGTTGAACCAGGCTACCAATATGCACCCTTTAGGTACAAAAACGTACATTTTGAAAAGGTACAGCCCCAGTGACAGCTTTTTGACCTTTTTTTCTGAGAGTGTTAAACTTTGTTATTTATTTATTAAATGAGCGATCGTTTCGCTTGATAAGACCCTTATTCATCGTCTGGAATCGTTTAAAGCCCTTTGAACAGTTTGCAGTTTGCACTGAAAGTGTCTTTTGGACCTTGAACCGTTTGGTTCCCATTGAAGTCCATTATATGGAGAAAAATCCTGGAATGTTTTCATCATAAACCTTAATTTCTTTTCGACTGAAGAATGACATGGACATCTTTTGACATGACATGGACAAGTTTTTTTTTTTTTAAATGAACAACTCCTTTACGTCACGAGACCGAAAGTACGCATGAATTTGGGACAGGGCCTTTGTAGTGTGTTGAAATTTGCGGTTATGGTAAGGGGAGTGACATTTCCCAAACGGGCTTGAAAAGGTTGACCAATCGCAATACACCGATCCAGCCGGCCAATCAGAGCTCATTGCGCTTTTTGGAAGGAGGGGCTTCATAGAGACATGAGCTTACTAAAGAGAGCCTTACTGACAGACTAGGAAGAGAGAGGAGCTGCAACAATGTCAAATGTGGAAAAAAATAATGTGTTTTTGAACATTCAAGCATGAAAACCGATTCTAGAAGAGACTACTTTGAAAAAGGGCACAATAGGTGCTCTTTAAATTATGATTGTGTGTTTCTTTCTGCCCCGACTTGATGTCAGCCTCATCATACGATGCAATTTCAACTTCATTTAATTTTTGAATGCTAATAGTTGTGCTGTGCATGTCGTATATATATTTTTACCAAGGACTATTCAAGTGAAAACATGAAAATCTCCCCGGATCCATCTTCAGATGTAATGTGCTATACAAGAGGGGACAAAAGCAAGGAAACAACCAGGACTATTGACTTCTGGAGCAGCTTCTACTAACGCTACACAACAAGCTTCCCTCGCTATTTTCAGTGCGGCGAATGGCAGCATGAGGTCAGACTGTGTGCTCTTGACACCTTCACTGTGAGGTCAATACTTCACTCTTCCACATGCCATTTTCTGCCACAGTGAAGAGGATGAAAGAGGCCGTATGGACACCGTTTCATATATATACTCCAGTCCGTATGTCATGAGGGGATAGGCAAGTCTCTGGGGATATGATGAAGATATTGTTGCACAGACAAACTTGTGGAGGATGAAATAACTGTACACAGTGAATCCACACCTGGACAAACACAACACAGCTGTCAGGATTTTGCTTATAACCCTTTATTCTCATTTAACACTAAATCCATCCAAGCAGGTCTTAACGCTGCTTTATCCTCCAACTGGAGTCGGATATCATGAAATAAGGCGAAGAGATGATACAGGAAACAAATGGCTGATTGGACAGACAGTCGACATGTTGCAATAGTCGTGATAGTCTTGTCTTTATTGCGACATATATCTGAGTGAAATGGCTTCTTGAACAAAAAATGTACTTGATTTTGTCCATTGGGATATGATTGGATGGTTGTGGTTTGCTATTGGTCGATCTCGTGTGAGTGACAGGTTGCCCCGCCCTCACGCCAGTAACCACATCATCAGAGAAGAGAAGGGAGGGGAAGTTATTTTGATTAAAGATTATGAAGGGAAAAAAATCTATTATATATATATATATATATATATATATAAAAATACTGCAATATTTCATTTTAAAACAAGAACAAGAATTGTTTGATCGGAAATTTTGATTTCACTTTAATTCTTCTTAACACATATGGCTTTATAACCAAAGGTGCTTTGAAGCAATATTTTGTGATGCCCTTTAATAATAAATAAGTACGGTAAGTTTGAGCTTCTGCAAACCATTTTTGATGTTCTCTGTGTGTGTGTGTTTATCGATGTTTATATGTGAATTAAAGTCCAATTAAATCTGTTCACCACCAATCTACAAACATCAATAGCATTGAACAATATTACACTTTTTATAATTTTTGTTTATTAGAGATTTTTTTATTAACCTACTTTGACCTAGATTCTCACACTGCTGTGAGCAAATAAGACATGCTGATGCTGTATAGCGTACATGAATTACCCGTAGCAGATCTAAACAGGTGGAGGGTTTCTGAAAGTGATTCAGTTGAGCTCTGTCGTATGAAAGCTTGTTTCCGCCACTGAATAAAAAAATAATAAAATAATTGCGACTATTTATCTTACAATTGCGAGATATGAAGTCACAATTCTGAGAAATCAAGTCGCAATTGTGAGATATTAAGTCACAATTATAAAAAAATAAAGTCGCAATTGCGAGAAAAAAAAAAGACAGAATTTTGACTTTTTTTCTCACAATTGCAAGTTTACAACTCGCAATTCTGACTTTACAACACGTAATTGTGAGTTTATGTCTCGAGATTCTGACAGAAGACTGACTTTTTCCCCCTCAAATAGTTTATATCTCGCAATTCTGACTTTATAACAGGAAATTGTGACTTCATATCACAGAATTCTCACTTTATATCACACAATTCTGACTTTATAACATGCAATTGCGACATCATATCACGCAATTCGGACTTTACAACACGCAATTCTGACTTTATAACGCACAATTGCGACTTCATATCACGCAATTCTGACTTTATAACAGGCAATTGCGACTTAATATCACAGAATTCTCACTTTATAACACGCAATTGCTTGCGACTTTATAACGTGTAATTGCGACTTAATATCACACAATTCTGACTTTATAACAGGCAATTGCGACTTTATATCATGCAATTCTGACTTTCGCAATTCTGACTTTATAACGCACAATTGCGACTTTATATCACGCAATTTTGACTTTATAACGTGCAATTGCGACTTCATATCATGCAATTCTGACTTTATATCAGGCAATTGCGACTTAATATCACACAATTCTGACTTTATAACATGCAATTCTGACTTTATATCTCACAATTCTGACTTTATAACATGCAATTCTGACTTTATATCTCACAATTCTGACTTTATAACATGCAATTCTGACTTTCGCAATTCTAACTTCATATCACACAATTCTGACTTTATAACACGCAATTTTGACTTTATAACGCGCAATTGCGACTTCATATCTCGCAATTCTGACTTTATAACAGGCAATTCTGTCTTTATAACATGAAATTCTGTCTTTATAACATGCAATTCTGACTTTATATCTCGCAATTATGACTTTATATCTCGCAATTCTGACTTTATAACATGCAATTGCGACTTCGTCTAATTGTGTCCTTCGTCTTCAGGCAGGAAATGCAGAGTCCGGACCCTCGGATTGCGAGCTATGGACGGGGCCTACGCCAAAGAACTTAATTGCTTGCTGGGCTATCAATAAATGTATTTATTGTTACAGTATTTATTCTCCCTAGTCTTTCTGGTAGAACTTTGTAGGCTATCGAGTTCTTGCTCGAGTGATCAAGTATTCCAATGTTTTAAAAAAGCTTTCATTCGATTCATCCGTCCTCATTTTCTTTCCTTGCAGCCTTCTCTCGCAGCCTTCTCAATTCATATTTGTGCATCCTCGTTTCCTTTCCTCAATAAACAATTTGACCATTTTTCTGTGAAAAAAACACAACTTCATACCATGAAATAGTACTCTACACGCTTGCTTCATTAAAGGACATTAAACACCACATAGATGTAAATGTATTTATTTTCACTTTACACTAGGGGGGGCTTTAAATGTTAACTTTGAGAGAAGAACCTTTCCAGAACATTAGGGAAGTTCTTAAAACATTGCCTGTCAGGTTTTCGCCAACACCTTTAAAGGAGGAGGTTAGCCCATTGAAGAGTCCAGTCTTTGAGAGTGCTGCAGGATATGATTGGTATGTTTGAAACTGTATTTTTGGTCCTCCAGAGGCCTTTGTAGATGTGTTTGATCTGCTATTTTCTCCCTCCACTTCAGTGGGATCCTGCAGAGCCGCACAGTCAGAGCAGCTCACCAGAGAGAGGAGGGTTAGTGCTTTCACTCACATCCCGGATTAGGGCTTCCGGCCGCCCATGAGCCTCTCACTCCATCCCCGCTGAGGTCACTCTCGCCCAGGTCAGGAGCAGAAAAACACCTCCTGACACTACAGTCTCTCTCTCTCCCTTTCTGGGTCTGTGCCATCCACGCCTGCTGTGGAAAAGTGTACGGAAATATCCACTGGGCCTCAATATCAACTCCGGCGTTCCCAGACAAAGTCTCTGAACATTGCGCTCTAGCTGAGCCAGTCTGAACTAACAGCATGTTCCTGTGTGGAGCATGAAATGAGAGTAAAGTGAAACCTATTTTTGAGAGAGAATCACTCAAAAGTAACATTTCAGTCATCTTTTAGACTCGCCATCAGGTCGTTTTATAACCAATTTTTCTGTGGAACACAATAGGAGATATTAGGCAGAATGTTCATGCTGTTTTTCTTTTCATGCAATGAAAACCAAAGAGAATGAATAAATGCGGTTGAGTACCAACGCTGCAAAAAAGTAGGGCTGGGAAAAAAATCGATTTGAAATAAAAATCGAGTTGGCAGGTCAAATTGATTCATATTTTCAAAAAAAAAACGATTTTTTAGATTTTTTTTTTCTCCCCCTCTTCAGTATAGTGTAACTTACATTTTGCATTCCTCAAATCTCCCTTCAGGGTTTCAACAGTTCGGTTACGACAGTCAATACGATGAGAGTCAAAACTCTCTCAAAGATGTGACTCATGTGGCTTCAAGCGCATCATTCAGCGCTCGAAATGCGCATAAGCGCTTTGTGCCGCGGCCCGCGATGTATTGGAGCCTTTCATATCATAATACTTTTGCGCAATGAAAGATTATTAATAGCCTTTCTTGTTCTGTCCTATCTATCATATGTTGCTGTCTCATTAAACAGCTCAATTGTATAGTAGACCAGACTATATAATAATTGATCCTTTTGATTTTTGTTAGGCTATCTTGTTTTTCATGAATGTACAATTACAATACAAAGAGCAATGTGTAAAGTTTGACCAGATTTGGTGTTACACTTGTTGTCTCGTATATTTGTTCCCCACTAAATGTTTTTTTTTTCCCCTAAATGTTCAGATTTTATACAATATTGTGCATTTGTGATTTTTCTAGACTTAATTTTACTGCTGAATTGTCCATTAATCTAGTTTATAATAGCATTTTTGTCATAGATTATGATCATATTTTTTGGGGAATTTGTTGTTTTTCTTTATAATGAGGTTGTATTAAGTAGATTGTGTGTTAACACACAAAAGAGTTATTATCAGTTCAACACAGAGAGTTATAGAAATTCTACTTAATAAAAAAAAAAAATAATAAAAAAAATAAAAAAATCGCCCAGCCCAACAAAAAAGTAAAACTTATTTCAAAATTTCTCATTTTTGTGTAGTGTATCTTGATTTACTAAAATAACTAAAAATGAAATAAAATGAATAAAAACTGTGGACTAAAAAACAAAAACAAAAAAACACTAAAACACAACAAAATGAAAGCTTACACCTAGTTCACACTCCATGATTTTAAGCCCGATTTGCAAATCGTTGAGCTCGTCGACAGGTCAGGGTGTTATCTCGCCAATCTAGTATGAAAGAGCCAACAAAGCATCAAAGACGCTCACAGACGCGTCGCCGAGCCCAGAAAAATATCTAGCATGCTAGATATCAAGAGCTGTCGCACGACTCAACCTCAGTGATGTCATGAGCACCAGCCAATCAGAGCAAGGCATGGGTGGAGGTCACCGGGTAAATCTTATTTTTTCTTTTTTTGTGTTTTTTCTCAGAGCAAATTATCGCGCAAACAGTTTGCAGCACTAGTTTCTGTCTGACGTCCATATTCGCGTGTTGTGTTCTTCGTCTTCTTCGCTGGGTATTGACGCGCGTGCTGTTTCGTGTCATTTAGAATCGTTGGGTGCCTGAGTTGTTGTCAACTCGTGAAGTGCGTTACCTCCTGTTGTGGATCAATCACGTTGTGTCGTGTGGTGTGAACAGCTCAACAATTTCAACACTCCTGATTTCACTGAGAGCAAGTCATGTAGTGTGAACCGCACAGTTTCAAAATCATGTAGTGTGAACAAGGCTTTAAAGGCACACTTTGCAGGAATTCCGTTTTTGTCAAACAGCGACCCCTGGAGTCGCTGTGGAGTACTTGTATTTAACGTTACTGTCGTAAACACCACTCACGCAGAGCGTCTCTGCTATAGACTGGTCTCTGCACTCACAGCCTGATACTTTGAAGCTGTTATATTAAAGAACAAATCTTGCATAGAGTGCTTTTCCATCGTCGAGTATCACGTCTGAAATGCGCGCAAGTGTCTTCGTGCTTCATGTTGTTGTTGATGTGTGTGACGTCGTTGCCGTAAAGCATGTCGTGATTCTCGCGAGATTTGTCGGGGCCGCTCCTTTCAAACTTGCACCGAAATTACTTTGAAGCTGGTATATTAAAGGGTTAGTTCACCCAAAAATGAAAATTAAGTCATTAATTACTCACCCCCATGCTGTACCAACCCCGTAAGACTTTCGTTCGTCTTCGGAACACAAATAAAGATATTTTTGATTAAATTTGAGAGCTGTATAACTACCACATTGGCTCCTAAAGGACTGCCTCTTGACGGCCCAGAAAGTCAATGAAGAAAATGTTTAAATATCCCAAGTGACTACCGTGGCTCAACTATAAGTTTATCAAGCGACGAGAATACTTTTTGTGCGAAAAAACAAACAAAAATAACGAGTTTATTCGACTATTTCTTTTCTTCCTTGTAGGCCAGAACGAGACTTCCTTAGATTTCCACGACGCATGCGCGAGAATTGCGATCTGAAGTAGTGTAAGCTGGTGTGAGCAGATCGCAAATCTCGCGCATGCGTCGAGGAAATCTAAGGAAGTCTCGTTCTGGCCTACAAGGAAGAAAAGAAATAGTCGAATAAACTCGTTATTTTTGTTTGTTTTTTCGCACAAAAAGTATTCGTGTCGCTTGATAAACATATAGTTGAGCCACGGTAGTCACTTGGGATATTTAAACATTTTCTTCATTGACTTTCTGGGCCGTCAAGAGGCAGTCCCTTAGGAGCCAATATGGTAGTTATACAGCTCTCAAATTTAATCAAAAATATCTTCATTTGTGTTCCGAAGACGAACGAAGGTCTTACGGGGTTGGTACAGCATGGGAGTGAGTAATTAATGACTTAATTTTCATTTTTGGGTGAACTAACCCTTTAAAGGGTACATATCATGCTTTTAAATCATTCATTTTTACGTATAAATCATACCGTTGTGGTCTATATAAAGCATAACTGCAATGCTTGAGTCTGAACTCCTCATTATTATAGCTCCACAAGCCCCTTTTCTGATGTGCGTCTGTGAGCGACCCGTTTCAAAGCAGCCCCTTTAAATAAAAAGGAGATGCGTCACACCCCGCCCGCTCTCCAGGTCGCTGAGTTCACGGTCAGTTCAACTCTCCACGTTCGGCCATTATTGTAGTTTGATTAGAGATATTCGGTTATATACGATACCTTCAAAGAACATTTTTATTCACACGTTAATAAAATGTCAACAACAGAAGACTTGTCCATCAAGCCTTACATATTCGAGCCAGAGCGAGCGAGTTGAAAAAGACCACGACGAACCTGCAGAACAACGTCTTCATATGGATGTATTGGTATGCGAGTTAACTGTTTTGTGTTATTAGTGACAGTCGACTATTTCTCTTGTTAAAACAAGCACACTGACAAGATAAATGACTACGGTCTAATCTTACCACAAACAATCTGGATTGATAACATGATACGTTTAGAAAAACATCAGAAAAGCAGCTAAATGACCATTGATGAAACTCAAGAACAATAATACTGCAGACGTGTAACGTTACTTCAAAACAAAAACAAAGAAAGACAAAGGTACTGCTAAACCATGACCACCATGTGTTTTAAGAAAGTAAAGTACTTTATTTTTATTAATGATATTTACAGCTTATCGAAATGCTCTGTTCGTCGTCTCCAAAGATAGAAGGAATTTACCCCTCATTCAGACGAACTCGATCGGCAAACCCTTCTTTATACTGGCGGAGGTTGTTGAAGTGGGGATCCTTGAAGTGCTTCAGGTCACTACATCCAACAACCGAACATTTTGACTTGCCCTCTCGTAACTTCTGCATCATTGAGCTCGGACTACAAAATCGGAGTGAGAAATAATAATGGCGGATTGCTCGAAGTGTTGGGCCGGTAGTCAATGTCCTTATTTATCAGTTCCGCTGCTTGTGACGTGATAGTTCAAAAAACGTCATAGAGAACAGAAAAATCTAAAAAGGTTGAAAAATATGACCAAAACAGAATGTAAAGATATAATCGAAGCACCTGAAGAGAATAATTTCATCTTTTCGGTACTTATAAACACTCCAAATATACAACGAAATACATTTAAGGGCTAAAAAAGTGGATTTTGCATGATATGTCCCCTTTAAGATACAATTCTTGCATAGTGTGCCTTTAACTTAAAATTAAAACAGATTTCTTAAAAGTGATGTCATTCTTAAAGTGATGCGGCATCCATACACATTTGCTTTCACTGTGCAGAAAAGACATATTTTCTATTAAAAAAAATAATAATTGTGTTTCACTGAGGAAAGAACGTTTGAAATGGCATAAAGGTGATCTGGATGTGAAGGACAGCTGTAAAACACACACACACACCATTCACAAATATCCACACAGTCATAAAAGTTCCCAGAGCTTGTATAATTCTATATTGCTGACCTTTTTTCTCTCCAGTCTCCAGGCATGTAATGCTGCACGACTCACACACCACTTATCCAAAGCAAAAGAGATCATCTGCCCAACATTATTGGGCTAAATGCTTTTCGACTGGATATCTATTTTCAGGAAATGCGTAAGCAAAGTGTGTTCTGTTTTAAATGCTTTTGTAACGTATGCCCCCGTATCGCGTAATTGAATTGACTAGCACATGTTGGTGGAAGGACATGAAACCAATCCTCAGCGTACGCAATCTGTTGTAGAGAATCGAGCCCAGGCTAAATCACATACGACATGGAGGCGTGGAGACTAGGTACAGAAAGAAAGCGTGAATTACATGTGTAGATAAACAAAGAAGCGGAATAGTAAGTAACAACATTTCAGTTTCGACCTTTTGACATTTATTATGTTGGCATCCGTAGATGTTCATGAACAATATTAACCTTTTGATTGTGTGGATGACATAAAGAGATAACCTTCTGCTTTGGAACGTCTGCTTTTTCTCCGTCTTATCTGCGGAGTTCAGAAAGGGCTGTCGATAAAGATTCAGGCCTACACTTTTATTTGCTTCACTTTCCCGAAGCGTCGCGAAAAGCTTGGAATATGGATAAATACTTTATACTTTGATGTTCGGTTTGTACAAACAAAGATATACATAAATTCTTATTTGCAAAAATGAAGTAATGTGTGTGTTTGAAAAGGCTAATGCAGAAACCAGCCTCACAATAAAGATTGTAAAGATATCATTGCATAAAAAAGTTAAGCAGCAGCGAGAAAAACACCCAGAGCTAAAATACAGTTTAAATCAAGCAAGCAAACACAACAGGTTTATCTTTGACTTGCTAAACAGCCGTATTTTGTGGTTTATGGTGGTCAAAATTGCCCTCTGGTGGTCAGATCTGTCTACAGACACTCTCTGGGCTTTTCACACATTATGATCAACAGATGTCTGATGCTGGAGCACATGGAAGTGTGTTTGTTTGAGGGAGAGAAGTTCGGTGATGCTTCTTCCGTTCAGGGTAATTGTTGGCCCAATGCCCCATCCTAGCACAACTGTGGCAACTATTAATTTTTCCTTTAGATTTCTCACTCTTTTGCATGTTAATAACATCTTGTGCCCAGGATCCCTGCTGCAATAAATGCAGCCTAATCACGAATTGAGGGGAGAGATGATCTGAACAACTGAATAAACTTTGCATTCAAATTAGTTAAAATTAGTAAAAAATAATCGCCAAATCTAAATCTTGACCTCCACAGGCATTTTTTTTTACCCCATTATGGCTCTATTATTTGAGATAATGTGTACCCTGATAGCACAAGTCTATTTGATGTGATGTTTACATCTGGAAGATGTATTTTTAAGAGTGTTTGCTCATCTGTAATCTGTCAGATGTCAAAAAAATGTCAGTTTAACATGCATTCTAAATCATTACATCTTAAAGACATCTTCTAAACGTCTATTTGACATCTGACAGGAAACATCCTATAGACGTATTGCAGATGAGCAAACACTCTAAAAAATATGTCTTCCAGATGTAAACATCACTTCAAATAGACTTGTGCTATCTGGGTGCTCAATAAACAAGAGTTAATATGGAGTAACTTACTTTTTAGATATCATGTTACATGAATCCTACATCACATCTTGAAGTTAGACATGATAGGTGGGATTTTACTTACTGAAAGGGATAGTTCGCTTTGAAATTAATTTTTGATATGTTTTAGCTTACCTCAAGGGCATCCAAGATGTAGGTGTCTTTGTTTCCACAGCATTTTCAATTTTAACATTTTTTGGTCAAACCGTTGTTGTCTGTCAGTCATATAATGCAGGTGTGGGGGCGTCCACCTAAAAGAGCATGCACAGAGAAGTACAAATTAAACATGATTTAATGACTCGTAAATGTAAGTAGACACAAAACGAGCGGTTTGTGTGAGAAAACGAACAGTATTTATATAGTTTTACCTCTTGTTAACAGCCGTCGAACTGTATCAGATGTTCAACTGAACCGAACTTCAACTGAACCGTCTCCATTAAGTTATGCCGGAAGTGATCTCTCCCGCGTTTACACGCATTGTTTACACGGAGATTTCGGAAGTTTTACCGTTCACTAAACATATTTAGATATATCGAAATCATCTTCCATTGCATTTTCTCGTATATATAAATATGTTTAGTGAGAGTTGTTTTTAGGGAGAGTTGTTTTTATACTATGCATATTTATCACAGGCATCGCTTTGTTTGTCCTGTAACCAATGGAACATCAAGATCCAATATTCATTTTATCATCATGTTTGGCTGTAAATCAATAGGTCTACTCGTTAATAATTAATACTTATTCATGATATGTTCTATAATTTTAAGTTGGCATGTTGGCTACTCGTGTATTTTCCTCTTCTGTGTTTTAAGGACGGGTGTCGGGCGTCGGGTCGGGTGATCCTCCTCTTCCCGGGTGCCCTGCTCTTGTTAAACCACTCGAGGGCGTAAATGGACCATATTTACTCTCTCCTGTTTTTGTCTGAAAGCTCTAAAACACGAGGCTTCAGTGAATATTGTTTTATTTATTAATTGCTTTTTTTTTTATTAATGAATGTCTCGTTCATTTATGTAATCAAATTGTTCAGACATGACCGGATACATATACAGCAGAATGTTTTAATTCAACTGAACTTGCCTCATGCAAGGATCATTTTTTGTGTATGAGATTACTGAAAAACGTGTGCACGCTAGTGTTATTTGCAGTCATTACATTTAAAAACAGATTTTAACAACAGACACACAGTCACCAAAAATATGAAGTAGCCTATTTATGTTCTGTGAGATGATGTTCGAACCACAAGACTGTAACTATGCACAGCACACATTATGATTTATTAAAGTGTGTGTGACGCAGTAGTAGGCCTTGACCTCACCCACAACACCCTTATCTGTGTAACGTCCAGTTTGACAAGTCTCTCTCTGAACACTTATCAGCTCTCACAGGGCCTCCAAAGCTTTTTTCTCACCCACTTGAATCTAGTTCTGGAAAGAATTTTAGAGTTCAATCTGGAGCAATCAGGAATTTGCATGTTTTACCATCCTAAGAAGAGTTCTGTGATTATGTAAAACAATGTGTGAATTTATTCATGGTCATTAAAGGAGTAGTTCACTTTAAAAAAAAAAACGTTTGCTGATAATTTACTCACCCACATGTCATCCAAGATGTCCACGTCATTCTTTCTTCAATCGAAAAGAAATTAAGGTTTTTGATGAAAACATTCCAGGATTTTTCTCCATATAATGGACTTCAATGGGAACCAAACGGTTCAAGGTCCAAATGAGAGTTTCAGTGCAGCTTCAAATGGCTTTAAAAGACACCAGACGATGAATAAGGGTCTTATCAAGTGAAACGATCTGTCATTTCAAAAATAAATAACAAAGTTTAAGTTTTATAAGCACAAATACTCGTCTTGCTCTGTTCTGTGATGCGCGTTTGTGACTCTCCTGTTTGAACTCGTTCATCAATGAACTGACTCGAAAAAAGATTTGTTCATTTTGCTAGATAAGACCCTTATTCATCGTCTGGTGTCGTTTAAAGCCCTTTGAAGCTGCACTGAAACTCTCAATTGGACCTTGAACCGTTTTGGTTCCCAATGAAGTCCATTATATGGGGGAAATCCTGAAATGTTTTCATCAAAAACCTTAATTTCTTTTTGACTGAAGAAAGAAACACATGGACATCTTGGATGACATGGGGGTGAGTAAATTATCAGCAAATTATCAAAGCAGAAACTATTGAAGCCAATGGGTGCCGTTACCAACATCATTTAAAATATCTTCCTTTGTGTTCAACAGAAGAAAGAAACTCGAGCAGGTTTGAAACAACATGAGGGTGAGTAAATGATGACAGAATTTCCCTTTTTGGGTGAACTATCCCTTTAAGGCAAAACCATTGGTTTTTCATTCACTGAGCTATTTTACTTCCATTACTTGCTTCTTTTTATTACGCTTTGTAACGCATACAAAATACATGACGATTTCCATTCTGAATAAATCAAGAATTTTGAACCTGGTTTTATCCAATGTTCAGATTTCTGTTCTGAGCATTTATTTAAATGACTGACTGCATATTAATTATAACGCCTCATTTGAATATTTTAAACATTTTAGGAAACTTATAATACATAAAAATTGTCTTATTATACTGTGATTGATAAAAATTGCCATGTACTGTACCTGATATATCTTGTGAGTCGTGAACACCCAGAATATGTTTAGGATATCATATGCATGCATGTAACAGATGGCTATGTAAAAATGACACAACCTTTTATCTTTTTTTATTGCAAGAGTATGGCTTAAGATAAATAAGGCAACAAATGTTTCAAATGGAAAACATACAGCAAGAAACTCTTTAAACAGTTTTACAACATGTCCAATAAAGGTGCAACTTTAACTAAAGGCCATTTAGGGAACTAATGACCTGCTTTCATTGGCACGAGTGCGCCCGGCCTGCGTGTGGGTTTCTGAAACGTAAGCCACCTCTGAAACAAAGAAATGAAGAAAGACAGAGACAGCATAAGCAAATAATTAGCAGGCCTTGAAGAAAGACAGAAAAGAGAAACGTGTCAGACGTGACGTGCAGATGAAAGAGGTTAGTGTCATGGGTTAATTCCACAGCCGTGAAACACGTGGCTTTCCAGAGCCATAACAGAAGCTGAAAGACACTACAAGAAGAGACGCAGACGCAGTGAAACAAAGGAGAAATAGATCACGACGCAGCCTGTAAACAAGCGGCTAATGCACAAAAAATGGATTTAACTTTAACATCCATGCTTTATTATCATGCATTGATCAATCTGCGATCGCCATAAACATCACACTAACAATCACCTTCCAGTGTCGACAAAAAAAGTCTATTAATACTCCTGACTGGGGGAAACCTGTGCATTTTACTGTACTTTACCCTGCACATTATAGGTAGCAAATTAGGGATGCACGATATATCGGCCACCATATCGGTATCGGCCGATATTTGCTCATTTTTATGTTATCGTTATCGGCCCGATAATAAAATTTGGCTGATATATTAAAGCTCATAAATAATGAATTATTTCCTTCAACACTTGAGATGCGCACTGTTCAACATGATTGGTCTTAATTGCTTGAAATATGATTGGAATCAAAAACGAAGTGCAAAGTGTGCTGTCATATCGGCTACGTGAAATTATAATGAGAACGTTACAATCGTGTTAGGGAACGGATTTTAATTGTGAGACTTTTGTTTTTGCAATCAGGCTTTCAAAAATTTTAGATTTTTTTCGGCCGATATATCGGTTATCGGCTTTCAAATATAAGGAATTATCGGTTATCGGTATCGGCCAAAATGTTCATATCGGTGCATCCCTATAGCAAATGACATCCAAAGAAACCACAGTCATAGTCCAGTGAATCAGATGAAGGGGTAAAAGTAGTTTCTGTGTTTTGCATGATTCATAAGTATGACAAAAATGTTCATTTGAATATGGCTGGATTTCCATAGTGTAAATTTGATCACTAACAAACATCCTGGTAAACAGAGACACCAACACATGTGCATTTGGACTATGCCTGAGAGAATAAAGAATAATGCAGATTTGCTCTTTGTTGCATACAGGGATGCACAATACATCACTGGTCATGCTGAAAATGTAAATGTGAATTTTTAATGTGATCTGTATCAGTCTACGTTTAAATGATAAATTATAGCCAAATGATATAGAGGCGCGTTTCTGCCACGGAATAAAACAATTTAAAAGATCATTTCTAATTTTTATCTCACAATTCTGACTTTTTCTCAGGTGTGTGAGATGTAAAGTTGTAATAAAGTCAGAATTGCGAGACGTAAACTCACAATTCTTAGAAATTGTGACTTTTTAACACGCAACTGTGAGAAAAAATAGTCAGAATTGTGATATAAAAAGTTGCAATTATCTTTTATTTTATAAATAATAGGATCCCTAATTAAAAATAAAAGTATATAGGCCCTATATATATTATTTCTTATTATTTTACATATATAGTATAATTTATTTATTCCAATGGATCATAGTAGGTCAATTTGTTAAAAGATTGTGAAAAATCAACAATCAATGTTTTGTTCTGTTGTTTCACCGGTTTTAAATCTGGATTTTTAAGGTGGCCGTTTTTTTGTATTTTTTTTTGTAATCAATCTCACAAAATGTAGTTTGACATGTAATATATCTATTGGCTTCAAAATGTCCATATCAATGCATCCCTATTTACACATACACAACACAGATAGAGCAAATACAGTCTTTAAAGTCTTTAAAGGAGTAGTTCACTTTTAAAAAGAACTTTTGCTGATAATTTACTCACCCCCATGCCATCCAAGATGTCCATGTCTTTCTTTCTTCAGTCGAAAAGAAATTAATGTTTTTGATGAAAACATTCCAGGATTTTTCTCCAATATAATGCACTTTATTGGGAACCAAACGGTTCAAGGAGAGCCAAACGACAGTTTCGGTGCAAACTGTTCAAAGTTCTTTAAACGATTCCAGACGATGAATAAGGGTCTTATCTAGCGAAACGATCACTCATTTAATAAATAAATAAAAAAGTTTAAGTTTTATAAGCTCAAATGCTCGCCTTGCTCTGTTCTGTTCATACCTCTCCTGTTCGAACTCGTTCATCAAAATGAATGAACGTCAATTCGTTCATTGAATCAACCAAATGACACGAAAAAAGATTCGTTCATTTTGATGAACGAGTTCAAACAGGAGAGTCACGAACATGCATCAATAGAAAAGAGCAAGGTGAGCATTTGTGCTTATAAAACGTAAACTTTTTTATTTATTTTTGAAATGGCCGATCGTTTCGCTTGATAAGACCCTTATTCATCGTCTGGTGTCGCTTAAAGCCATTTGAAGCTGCTCTGAAACTCTCATTTGGACCTTGAACCGTTTGGTTCCCATTGAAGTCCATTATATGGAGAAAATCCTGGAATGTTTTCACACAAAAAAACCTTAATTTCTTTTCGACTGAACAAAGTAAGACGTGGAC
Source organism: Pimephales promelas (assembly GCF_988280905.1). NCBI lineage: Eukaryota > Metazoa > Chordata > Actinopteri > Cypriniformes > Leuciscidae > Pimephales > Pimephales promelas. The sequence continues at coordinate 4,266,049 of NC_142769.1, read as the reverse complement.
ATCTTGGACGACATGGGGGTGAGTAAATTATCAGCAAAGGTTTTACTACTCTAAACTTTAAGTGAATCTCTATAGGCAACATCTGTGAAATAATCATTGTAAAACCATACAAATATTATATGTACAGTAATGCACTTTAAATGGAACTATTACAAGGGGAAAAAATGCTTTGAATGTACAGCCCATTATGTGCTAAAACCACCTAAAAGTTTCACAAATTGTATAGCTTGTTTATTTGGAAGTATAAATCATATCTTGTCCACTGTAATACAGATTTTATCTGAAGGAAGAGACACAATTATTTTCCGTGGTAATAGACATTTCACAGATGATGTCAATAGATTAGCTCGTGTTGAACCCGGCATTCCTTTACAGCTATGCAGTATGACTTTCATAAGAAGTGTAAACATGAATGGTTAAACCGAGTGAACGAGACGTGTTGATCAGTCAGGCTTTGTAAACTTGCAGTCAAGACAAAGAAAGTCCATTAATAATTAAAAGCAGAACGTCTCCTTTAATCGTGCATATAAAGGCAGCTCACTCGTTAAAGTGCTTAAAGTTCACTCCGTGTTTGACACTTTTTTTTTCCACACACTCCAAACCAAGCCGTTTAATTTCCACCCTGTGAATAAGTAGGTGTGCCAACATCTCGAGTTCATGAAAACGTCTCAAGGTTGTTTTTCCTTTTAAAGGGACGTGATGAGGTTTCTCTCACAGCGAGACCCAGCGGCCCGTGTGTTCTTCCAGCCAGTGCTGTAGAGCCTGTAGACTGAGCGGTTCGGTCTCTGCGTACATCTGGACAAGCTGTTCGTGGAGAACGGCGAGCAGAGGCAGACTCACGCTGAGCAGCTCGTACAGAAACGCGTAATCCCCAGCGTTATCCATCAGGTGAACACCTGCCGCACACACTTTCCCATGCAGCCAGTTAAACACACCACGGGGCACAGAACACACACACCGGCTCACGTGCAGCGGCCAACGCAGGCTTCTCTTCAGAGAGGACATGATACCTGGAGACTCGGCCTGAAGATGAGTCTCGCGTTCCTCTGGACTCCAGCGAGAGCCGTCGGGGGATCCGTTATTACACGTCTGACGGAGAAACGTTACTGTAAGACAACTATTGAGGAATTACGAAAGTTAAATGACTGTTTTTTTATTTACCGTGTGCAGATTTTGCGATCTTCCGTTCGTCACTAAGGATTTCCGTTGAGCAAAGTGGAGTTTGCAGTACAGCTTTCCTATTGGAGGAGAAGAAACCGTTAGTTAGTCACTCACGTCCACCACTGCTTGTGTGGGTAAAATCGAGTCGTTTTAAAGGAGTAGTTCACTTTTAAAAAAACTTTTGCTGATGATTTACTCACCCCCATGTCATCCAAGATGTCCATGTCTTTCTTTCTTCAGTCGAAAAGAAATTAAGGTTTTTGATGAAAACATTCCAGTGTTTTTCTCCATATAATGGACTTCAATGGGGTCCAAATGGTTCAAGGTCCAAATGAGAGTTTCAGTGCAGCTTTAAGCGAAAGGATCGCTCATTTAAAAAAGTTTTATAAGCACAAATGCTCGCATTGCTCTGTTCTGTGATGCGCGTTCGTGACTCTCCTGTTCCTGACTCTCCCGTTCATCAAAATTAACAAATCCTTTTTCGAGTCATTTGGTTCATTCAACGAAGGCGAGGCGAGCATTTGTGCTTATAAAACTTACCGTGTTTTATTTATTTTTGAAATGACCGATGGTTTCGCTTGATAAGACCCTTATTCATCGTCTGGTGTTGTTTAAAGCCCTTTGAAGCTGCACTGAAACTCTCATTTGGACCTTGAACCGTTTGGTTCCCATTGAAGTCCATTATATGGAGAAAATCCTGGAATGTTTTCATCAAAAACTTTCATTTTTTTTCGACTGAAGAAAGAAAGACATGGACAAGTGAACGAATCTGCGTGTTCTGGAGTTTCGAAAAAGTTGAAATCCTAAATTAAATCTGTTCATCATATAAAGTGATTGAATCTCTTCAGAAAACCTGGATTAAACCGTTCAATTCATGTGGATTTGTTTTACAATCTCTTTATTAACTTTTTGAGGCGTCAAAGTGGTAGTTGCGTACTTGTCAATGGAGGAACAGAAATCTCTCAGATTTCATCAAAAAGATCTTCATTTGTGTTTTGAAGATGAACGAAAGACTTATGGGAATGAATTGAGTAATTAATGACAGAATTTTCATTTTTGCATGAACTATCCCTTTAATAAACTTGCCAACTAGCGTTTCTGATGTGCGATTCTCCTTGTGACGGCCTGGGTCATTATCACAAAGAGCTGACCTATTTTTGCAACGTAAGAGACAAATGCTTGAATTTAAATGGATACAGTAAAGAAAGAGAGAGAGAGAAAAAAAATAATAAAAAAATAAAATAGCGGGATACAGCAGTTCACCCAAAAAATGTAATGATTTTCACATAACCTGATGTCTGTTTGTTACACAAAGCTATCAAATGGTTTTAGAAGACTTGGAATATAGTACAGCTTCATGATTTTTTTGTTTAAGACAGAGATCAGGATTCTCCCATGATTATGAATAGACTAAACAGACGTTGTCTAACAAGAGGTTGTGACAAAATTTTAACAGCTATTTAAAATATTTAACGAACATGAATTCCTTATTATTATTTTTTTAACAATCGTTTTGAATGAATGATTCAATGACTCACTTATAAAGACTTCACTTGTTTCATCGCCAGATGAATCAGCATTTTTGAACAAATGACACATTTGTAACAGTCACTTGTCGCCACCTACTGGTGTAACAGTGTAATAGATAATCTTTAACTGAAGCGTCAAGTGACTTTCAAAAGTTGATTTACTCGATTTTGATCGCTACGGTAGACATCAGCGTTTATATCCGAACTATAAAAAGTTTTATCTCAGTACTCGGGTTCGAGCGACATGACAGTGAGTAAATGAAGATTTGGTGTTCATTCAGTACCTTCCACCGAATCGAAGGAGTGTCCTCCCTGGCGCAGCGGAGCTCTGCATGTGTCGCAGCGGAAACACTCCCTGTGGAAGTGCAATCCCTCAGCGCTGAGCCTCTCCACTACAAACACACGCTTCTTACACGCGTGACACACATCACCCAGACTCTGAGGAAACTCTCTTTTTAAGGAAGGCTAGGGGATAAAAAAAGAAAGAATCTGGTCAAGATAGTGTGATTTAAAAATACCCTGAAAATAAACATCCACACTGTGGACGGGGTCATACTTGAAATTGTCACTTTCAAACTAATTTTTGATATGTTTTAGCTTACCTCAAGGGCATCCAAGATGTAGGTGTCTTTGTTTCCGCAGTAGTTTCAATTTTGGTATTTTTAGGTCAAACCGTTCTTGTCTGTCAGTCATATAATGGAGGTCTATGGTCACCACCTCAAAGAGCATGCACAGAGAAGTCCAAAATAAATATGATTTAAGACTCGTAAATGTACTGCAAGTACACATTGATGGCCTAAGAGACGAAACGAGCGGTTTGTGTGAGAAAACGAACAGTATTTATATCGTTTTTACCTCTTGTAACCACAGCCACGTCCAAGTGATCTGAGGGCGTGGTGGGCGCTTCGGTCTGTGCAAGTGCCAGAAATCGACGGAAGTGATCGCTCGTTTCATGTCTTAGGCCATCAATGTGTACTTACATTTACGAGTCAATAAATCATGTTTAATTTGGACTTCTCTGTGCATGTTCTTTGAGGTGGTGACCATAGACCTCCATTATATGATTGACAGACAAGAACGGTTTGACCTAGAAATTTCAAAATTGAAACTACTGCGGAAAAATACCAGGAAAATAGTATGGTTTTTTTGCAGCATACATTGTGCAACTGCAATTGCCAAAATTTAAATAACATCTATTAGGCATTTTTGGTTGCACTTTATTTGTGGATTTACCTAAGAAAGTAGGTAAGGTCACTATAAAAAAAATATTGTTGGTTTAACTTAAAAAATTAAGTAACCTGGTTGCCTTAAGATTTTAAGTTGATTGAACTGTAAAAGGTGAGTTAATACAATTAAGGAGATTGATTTAATCATCAGAAACTCAAAATAATAAATTATCTGAACTAAATAAATGATTTAAGTTGATTTGACAAAAGAAAAAATGTATAGTGTAACTACATGGGTTAAGGTTAGGTTTAGAGGTAGACTCAGGGATAGTACCTAGTTATTACCGAGTTATTGCAATAATATGTACATTGGGAACAGGGCTGTAAAATAAAATGCTGCCAAATTTTATATCTAATTGGTAAATTTAGATGAGTAACCATCATAACATTTTTGTAGCTTGATAGTACCAGTCCCCATTCACTTTCATTGAATAGAAAAAAACAGCTTGGACATGTCCCTTAACATCTTCTGTGTTTCAGGAAAATAAGAATATCATACAAATGAGGGAGAGTAAATGATGACTTATTAACGTGAACTGAAATGCAGGAGATGACCACATAAAATCCCTTTAGTTCAGGATTAAACAATCATCTGAACAGCTGATCTGAGTCTTACCGGAGTGCCTGAACTGCTTGGCTGAGGCCTGTGATCGTTCTCACAGAGCGTAACCAGAGCGCCAGCTCTAGCGCCCACTAGAGACACTCTGCCTACTGTGCGCTAACAGCCAAGGAGAGCAGGGACAGAAAGTGGAGAAAAGAGAATGAAACAGAAGGACAAAGCAATTAAAAGGGGAAGACGTGCTGAGGGAAAATCTGAGAGAAAAGAATTCAGATTGACAAATTTGACTGCAGTATTTTTGCCTAATCTTATTGCATTGCTGTTTCAAAGTGATGTCCTATAGGGTTGGGTATCGTTTGAATTTGAACGATTCTGATTCCAATTCCGATTCCTTTTTTTCGATTCCGGTTCCTAACGATTCTCGATTCCGATTCTTTTAAGAGGCAGGGTCAAAAAAGTTTAGCTAACCTTGCTAACCAACGGCCTTTCTGAAGGAAATACTCCTTTTGTCACAAATTTTGCATTTTGCCGAGATTTCGTTATTTTTAGAAAAGTAAAGCCACACTTTGGATCGCCGACGTAAGGTACTCATGTTCGACTCGCGTGGTTATGCCAACACTTCCGGTAGACGCTTCTTCGTTGGTGTTGTTCAGCGGTTTCTTCTTCCGCTCGGCGGACTGTGAATATCGAAACTAGGAATCGAAATTTTAACTTTTGAACGATTCCGGGAAAAACAAAAAGTCAGTCTCGGTTCCAATCGATACTCGATTCTCGATACCCAACCCTAATGTCCTATGACTGGCGTGTTTTTTTTGACTGGCATGACTTTTGTAATATTTTATGTTGTTGTTGTTGTTTAATACATGTATCAATGACGTCATATCCGCGTTGCCCCCCGGTTTCCGCCAGGTTTGACTTCGTACTGCAATAGTAACCATGGCGACAGACGTGGACGACTAGGTCGGTTGTGCCCGTTATGCGAGCTCAACAGCGTTAGCGCTCCTAGCAGGGTTTTGTTCAAACATTATGAACCATGGCAAGCAGACTTTGGGACAAAAAGAGGACTAAAACGAAGATCAACATCTTTCGAGATGCCGAGAGCTCCACGTCCACGACTAACTTCGACTTGACAGAGACGCGAGTGTTGCGTGTTACTTGAGCAAACAGGTGAGCAAATCAATGCATGTAAAACTAATCAATGTTTTAGTAGTTCAACATGATGAAAAGTTAGAATATGATCTGTATGTTAATCTAGCTTAGTCTCACACAGCCAAAAAACAACCTAACTAACATTCAACACACACAAATGCCGTTTAGTGTGATAGCGTAACGGTAACCGTTAGCGCAAATGAAGCAGCGCTGCGTTACCTCAAGTTTAATTCCTCTAATAATCTGACCTGCGCGAGCAATTCAGCACTTGTGTGTAGTTCGGTAGAATTAAATGTCCTTATTTCTTTATATCCGCGGGACTCGTATTGCGTGTGGCGCTGGTATTTACGTCTAGCAATCGCGCCCTGCTTCATACTAGTCACTGTATTCACTCATCCATAAAAAATACATCAGCTTGACGACAAGATCCATACGTCATTAATATACGCCTTTGTTATTGTAAGAAGTTAGCGCCCCCTGGTGGCGAAACAATCTTGCATATTGTACTTTTAACCTTTACTGTTAATTTCTGCTGGAAACTGCAGTGAAATATATGTATAGGTACGTT